>NW_016805750.1:3042470-3078760 GCF_001698545.2 Rhinopithecus bieti
TTTTTTTTTTTTTTTTTTTTTTGATAGCATAGGAAATTTTGAGATAAAACCGTGAAATGTTAGGGCAGTCCCTTACTACACATATTGAGTGAGTGTAATTCGTTAAAAAGCAAAAGGCGGCCAGGCGCGGTGGCTCACGCCTGTAATCCCAGCAATTTGGGAGGCCGAGGCAGGAGGATTACTTGAGGTCAGGAGTTCAAGACCAGTCTGGCCAACATGGTTAAACCCTGTCTCTACTGAAAAGATGCAAAAATTGGCCGGGCGTAGTGGTGCACACTTGTAATCCCAGCTACTCGGGAGGCTGAGGCTAGAGAATCACTTGAACCTGGGAGTCAGAGGTTGCAGTGAGCCAAGATCATGCCACTACACTCCACCCTGCGTGACAGAGTGAAACTGTGTCTCAAAAATAAAAATAAAGAAAGAAAAATAAAAAGCAAAAGTTTCTCATTATGTATCATCAGGGGAATTCCAATCAAAATAAAAATAAGATGCCACTACACCCCTATTAAAATAGACAAAATCGAGAACACTGACAATGCCCAGTGCTTCCAAGGATATAGAGTGACGGGAACTCTGATTCAGTACTGATGGAAATGCAAAATGGAACAGCCATTTGGAAGACAGTTTGGTGGCTTCTTACAAAACTAAACATCCTCTTAGCATACCATCCTGCAATCCTGCTCCTTGATGTTTACCCAAAGGAGCTGCAAATTTATATCTCACAAAAGGCACATGGGTGTTTATGGCGTCTTTAATTGTAAGTATTAACACTTGAAAGCACCCAAGACTTCCTTCAGTAGGCAAATGGATAAGTAAAATGTGGTACATCCAGACAATGGAATATATAACTATAAAGACAGAAGCTATCAAGCCATGAAAAGACATGAGAGAATCTCAAAAGCCTATAACAAAGTGAAAGAAGCCAGTGTGAAAGGGCAACATACTGTATGATTTCAACTATATGACATTCTTGAAAAGGTGAACTATGGAGATAGTAAAAAGATCGGCTGGGTGCGGTGGCTCAGGCCTAGCACTTCAGGAGGTGGAGGCAGGCAGATTGCTTGAAGTCAGGAGTTTGAGATCAGCCTGGGTAACATGGTGAAACCCCGTCTCTCCTAAAATACAAAAAAAATTAGCCAGGCGTGGTGGCATGTGCCTGTAGTCCCAGCTACTGGGGAGGCTGAGGCAGGAGAATTGAGTGAACTCAGGAGACAGAGGTTGCAGTGAGCCAAGATTGTGCCACTGCACTCCAGCCTGGGCAACAGAGGGAGACTCTGTCTCCAAAAAAAAAAAAATGAAACAAAGAAAAGAAAAAAAAATCAGTGGTTTCCAGGGGTAAGGAGGGAGGGATGAATAGGCAGAGCACAGAAGATTTTTAGGGCAGTGAAACTACTCTATAGGATACTATAATGGTGGATCCATGTCTTTGTACATTTGTGTAAACCCACAGAATGCGCAACATCAAGAGTGAACACTGACATAAGCTATGTACTTTGGGTGGTGGTGATGGGTCAATGTAGGTTCCTCAGTTGTAACAAAGGTACCACCCTGGTGGGGGAATGTTGGTAATGGGGTGACTGCATGTATTTGTAAGCAACGGGAGGTATATAGGGAATCTCTGTATCTCCTGTGAACCAAAAACTGAAATAAAGTCTATTTAAAAGAAAAAAACGCAATGGAGGAGAGGAGCAGATGACATGAAAGGATTGGGCGTGCTGGCACTTAGCCGAGTCCTCACTCTCATTCTCTTTAGAGTAAGTCCACACTCTTTCTTCTGAGCCTTGAGCTGTCCCTGGAGTTTAGACAATTATCTTCCTTTGAGGATTTGAGAAAAGTTTTCAAATTGCAGACTATTTGGGGGGGTTTTATTTTTTATTTTATTCTTATTTCTCACTCCTTACTTCTTCCTGCACTTGGAATGGTTAACTTGTGCTGAGTGTGGCCGCCAGGCCATGACTGCTAGAAAGAACAAGAGATTCTTGGCAGTAGTCAGAGAGCACCCGTCGGGACCAGTCCTTCTAATTCTCAAACCAAATGAGGTTGAACAAACCTGGGTAAGCTTTGGAGCTTCCGGCTGGTTGTTCCAAATCTTTGAAAGCTTTCTGTGCACTCTCCGTCATTTATGTAATCATTTAAAATATGTCTTCCTGGTAGAGGAAGGGTCCCAGCCACAGGGAAACCAGAGGCTGCATGAGTCACTGTGGTTAAGACAGATCATTGAATTCTCAGCTGGTGTAACCTCAGCTGGGAGGCCAGAGGGCCTGAGCCAGCCAAGAGGAGCCAGCTTTGCTGATGGCGTGGTTCTGGAAGTGACTCTGCCCTATACCTGAGTCTTTCCCATAGGAAGTGAACTGAGTGGAGACAACAGAGCAGATTGAGAAAGCAAGAAGAGAGTCTTTGATTCTTGAGCTTTATTCAGCTCCGGGAAAGACTGCATTCATACCTGGATGAGGCACTACACCTAAGTTGGCTGAACCTTATCACTTTCACATCCCAGGATTAAGTGTGGGGGTCCTGAAGAACTGTCTTTATTTCCTGAAGAATCAGGCATTCAACCCTCATCCATAGGCCATTCCCTCTTTGCCACAAATGTAACAAAGCAGGAGGGGATTAAAATAAAATTTTTAAAAAGCTGGCAGGTACCAAATATTGATACAAAACTTAAGAAATTTAATTGGTTGGCTACACATCTCCAGTGTAGGTGTTCAAAGCATTTCCCAGACATTAGTCATTTGGATACCACATTCAGAATTGTGGCACCATGTTATGTCATTACTACCCTGTATTCATATTTTTCTTTAATATGAGCCAGGTCTTTACTTAAATAAATTTACTCAAAAAGGAAAATTGCTGTCACTCACTGGGAAGTCAGAATCATCTGTCACAAATTGTAAACCATACAAATTAATTCAATGAAAACATACTCATTAAGTTAGAAGCATCTGTCAACAGAGCCCATAAAATAATCTCAAATAACATCAATGGTATATATGTATACAAGAGACATCAAAGAATATCAATGGTATAATTGTATATAAGAAATATCAATAGTATAAGTGTGTACAAAAAATATCAGAAAAAAAATATTAGAAATAGGGTAAAGATGTGAGCTTTAAAAAATTAAAACTCTGAAGATAGCTGGTCCCAGTTGTGTTGTTTTAACCATAAAACAAAATGATTTTTTACATTAATAAAAATATTTATAGAAAAAGGTTCTAAGCCAGGTGCGGTAGCTCACACTTGTAATCCCAGCACTTTGGGAGGCTGAGGCAGGTGGATCCTGAGGTCAGGAGTTCAAGACCAGCCTGACCTGGTGAAACCCTGCTTCTACTAAAAATAAAAAAAAAATTAGCTGGGCATGGGGGCTCATGCCTGTAATCCCAGCTACTTGGGAGGCTGAGGCAGGAGAATCGCTTGAATCCAGGAATTGGAGGTAGCAGTGAGCCGAGATCACGCCACTGCACTCACTCCAACCTAGGCGACCAAGTGAGACTCCATCTCAAAAAAAAAAGAGAAGAAAGAAAAAGAAAAAAAGAAAAAGTTTCTAATAGCCTTCTCTCTTTTCCATATATATTCTAAAATTAAATATGCCACTGTTTTGAATAAACCAACTCTATGCAGGCAAGATATTCATGAGGGGCTCAGCTCAATGGATAATCTTGAAAGCAGTTTAGAATAATCATGGTTTGTATATTTACCATCTCCATAGCTGGGAGAGTGGTACCTGCAGTCGGAAACTGAAATTTCACTCAAACATCAGCCTGTGGAATGCTAGCCTTGTCTAAATATCCTTGTTCATGCAAACAATTATGTAATTAGAGTGAATTAATATTTTTGTGCTGAAGGAATTATATTTGAAGGTTTAAGTACATAATGTGACACTCACAAGGTGCTGTCCCCTATAACTTAAGAGTCCACAAATTTACTGCATTAAGATTGTCTCATGGAAACGACTATATACACACGCATGTAAACTCCCCCCACAAAAGACATCAAAAAGTTATTATAGGCTGGGCGCAGTTACTCATGCCTGTAATCCCAGCACCTTAGGAGGCCAAGGTAGGCACATCACCTGAGGTCAGGAGTTCGAGACCAGCACGACCAACATGGTGAAATCCCGTCTTTACTAAAAATACAAAAATTAGCCTGGCATGGGGGCGTGTGCCTGTAATCCTAGCTACTCGGAAGGTTGAGGCATGAGAATCACCTGAACGCCGGAGGTGGAGGTTGCAGTGAGCCGAGATTGTGCCACTGCGCTCCTGCCTAGGCGACAAAGTGAGACGCCGACTCAAGAAAATATACTATAATTTTTTCTATATAAAGGATCGATAGTAGAGTTTTCTAATTTGCTTAAAAATACTAAATTTTGGAGGAAGATCACCAAATTCTCAAAGAAAAACCTTACAATGCAATTACTTACAACTTGCATTCTTTATGACGGTGTATGTATACATGTATATGAGAAACATGAAAGAACATCAATGGCATAAGTGTATACAAGAAATATCATTTTTTATGATGGTGTTATGTCTGGTCATCAAATCGTTCTTAAATATTTAAAATTACCCAGTCTGCTGGAATACTCAAGAAATTCATTTTAGGCCTTTTGGGGGGCTCCCAGCCCCCACCGTGTCTCAAGTTGAGCACACAACTAGAAGTCCTAGCAGCAAGGCTCCTGGCCTCATGAAGACAGCACTTTCCTGCAAGAGGAGGGACCTAACGGCCATGCTAAGGAGACAGTAACACAAGGCAGTGTGGTACAGACGGATGAGTCATCTGAGATCATCAGAAAGGCTTTCCCAGGAGGCAGCTTTTTTTTTTTTTTTTCTTTTCTTTTTTTGAGACATAGTCTCCCTCTGTCACCCAGGCTGGAGTGCAGTGGTGCAGTCTCGGCTCACTGCAACCTCTGCCTCCCAGGCTCAAGCAATTCTCCTGCCTTGGCCTCCCGAGTAGCTGGGGCTACAGGCATGCGCCACTACATCTGGCTTTTTTTTTTTTTTTTTTTTTTTTTTTTTTTTTGAGATGAGTCTCGCTCTGTCGCCCAGGCTGGGAGTGCAGTTGGTGCGATTTCGGCTCACTGCAAGGCTCTGTCTCCTGGGTTCAAGCCATTCTCCTGCCTCGCTCCCGAGAGCTGGGGACTACAGGGCTCCACCACCACGGCCCGCTAATTTTTTTTTCCATCCAAAACACCATTCTTAGTAAGAGACAGGGTTATACCAATGTATAAGCCAGCGGACTCCGGTGCTTCAAATATCCCTGGAACCATAGTGATCTGGCCTGCCTCAGCTAGTGCTGTGATTATAGGCGTGAGCCACTGCGCCTGGCCAATTTTTGTATTTTTAGTAGTGACGGTGTTTCACCGTGTTGGCCAGTCTGGTCTTGAACTCCTAACCTCAGGTGATCCGCCCGCCTCGGCCTCCCAAAGTGCTGGGATTACAGGCGTCAGCCACTGTACCTGGCCCAGGAGGCAGCTTTTGAATGGAGACATGAAGGACTAAGACGCATCCAGCCTGTGAAAATCTCTGTATGCATGGCTGGGGTTAAGGGGCAGAGAGAGCTGGTGGCAGAATGTTGTGGGCAGAGAAAAAACAAGGACATATGCCCAAGGTGGAACTCATGTGCAAATCTTAAAGGAACAGAAAGAAATCCAGTGCTGCTAGAGCAGGGTGACGGGGTGAACGAGGGGGAAATGGAGCAGATGAGGTCAAGGAGATGGGCAGGGCTGGAGGATGAAAGGCGAGAACTCCCTTACAAAGGACAAACATTTATTTCAAGTGCAAAGCAAATGTTGTGGATGGATTTTAAGAAAAGGAAGGTAGTAATCTAATTTACCTTTTTAAAAACAAAACAAAAAACAAAAAAACAAAAAAACAAAAACCCTAGACTTTATTTTAGAGCAGTTTTAGGTTTGCAGCAAAACTGAGCAGAAGGTATAGAAATTTCCCGTGTGTCCCCTGCATTCCATATGCACAGCCTCCCCCATTATCGACAGCCCCCACCAGACTGGTACTTTTAGTTACAATTGATGAACTGCACTAATACATCACCATCACCCAGAGTCCATAGTTTACATGAGGGTTCACTCTTGGTGGTGTGCATTCTGCGAATTTAGATCAATATATAATGGCATGTATCCACCATTACAGAAGCCTGCAAAGCAGTGTCACTGCCCTAAAACTTGTCTGTGCTCTGCCAGTCATCCCTTCCTCCCCTCAACCCCTAATAACCACTGATCTTTTCACTATCTTTACAATTTTTCCTTTTCCAGAATGTCACACAGTTGGAATGATACAGTATGTAAAGCATGTAAAACACAAAACAATAAACTCCTTGAAGATAACATAGGAGAAAATCTAGATGACCTAGGGTTTGGTGAAGACTTTTTAGATACAACACCAAAGGCACAATCCGTGAAAGAAAGAAATGATAAGCTGGACTTAATTAAAATCAAAAGTTTCTGCTCTGTTGAAGACACTGCCAAGAGAATGAAAAGACAGGCCACAGACTGGGAGGAAATATTTGCAAAGGATATTATCTGAAAAAGGCCTGCTATCCAAAGTGTACAGAGAACACTTAAAACTCAACAATAACAGAATAAACAATCCAGCTTAAAAATGGGTCAAAGACCTTAGCAGACACCTCACCGAAGAAGATAGAGATGGCAAATACCTATATAAAAAGATGTCCTATGTCATATGTCATTAGTGAGATACAACTTAGAGCAACACTGAGATGTCACCACACACCTATTAGAATGGCTGAAATTGAGATCACCGAGAACACTAAATGCCGACAAGGATGTGGAGTAACAGGAACTTTCATTCGCTGTTGGTAGAAATGCAAAATGGAACAGCCACTTTGGAAGACAATTTGGGGCTTTCTTATAAAACTAAATATGCTTTTACCATGTCATCCTGCAGTCTCACTCCTAGATATACTCAAGAGAATAGTAAACTTATGTCTACATAAAAACTCACATATGGATATGTGTAAAGGGTTTATTAATAATTGCCAAAACTTGGAAGCAACTAAGCCATGCCTCAGTAGTTCAATGGATAAATAAACTGGTTCATCCAGACCATGGAATATCGTTCAGAGCTAAAAAGAAATGAGCTATCAGCCATACAAAAAGGCCTGGAGAAAACTTAAATGTATGTTACTAATTGGGGTGGGCGAAGCCAGTGTGAAAGGGCTACATGCTGTATGATTCTAACTTAAATCTTTATAATTTGTTATAAAATTATTTTCTAAAGTGTCATGGTCCTTTGGGAATTTCACTCCCCATGGTCTGAGGTAGTGGGATTGTAATCTGGCAGAATTGCTAATTTTTCTGTTAATTTTACAGTCTTTGCTGCACTGTGACTGTCAGGAGGTTCGTACTTGCAGAAAGAGATTCTACAGATGCATGTTTGTACCAGTGCATTAGTAAGGTTGCATCACAGAGTGAGATGTGCGTATCTTCAGGCTCTAAAGACTTAAGGGAAGTTCTTCACAGCTGACAGTAAGGCCTTTATGCTTTCACCATACGTATGAAATCAGTGTTTCTGGATTGGACCCCAAAAATTCATTAGTTTTCTGCTCTCAGACAAGACACTTCTCCAAGTGGAGCTTGTTTTTCACTGCCTGTGGAGAGACAGGTGAACAAAATGATTCCGCATCTTAACCTATGACCTCTGTATCAGAGAATTAATCAGTAGCTACTGTGAATAAATAAACCCCTAAATCCAAAGGGCTCAACACAGCAGAAGTTTATTTTTCTTATCAAGTCCAATCAGTGGTAATGATGGTGGTGAGAAGTTTGCTTCAAGCACTCTTCAGCGACTTAGCTTCTCTCTCTCTTGTGATTTTACCCTCTTCTAGAGCAATTCTGGCCAGTAGAACATTCTATGGTGATGGAAATGTTCTATACTTCCTTGTCCAATACAGTAGCCACTAAAGATGCATGGCTATGGAGCACTTAAATGGTGGCCCGTGCAATGGCAGAACCGAAATTTTATTTAATTTTTTAAAGAAGAAAAACATTGAAGAATCTTTATTATCTCATTTTCAGACTGATTTTATGGTATTTAAATTATGGAAAGTAATTAAGACAGTTCTATTAGCACATGAATAGTTTACTGAATCAGTGGAACAAACAGAATAGAAAGTCCAGAAATGAATATATAAGTGTATAGATACATATATATCTCTACACATATAAAATATATATGTATATTTGAAAAGTATACTGAATATATCTGGAATGTGTATAAGTATATAATTGAATATATATGGAATTTGATTACGTTAAAAATATATATATTCAACTGATCTTTGGAAAGATCAATTGATCAATTGATTATTTGATCAATTTGATCAATAATCTTCAATTGACCTCTTGGAAAAAGATTAATTAAAGACGATTTCTCCCACCATCCATCTACCTTGCCAATGCCAAGGTGGATGGATGGTGGAGAAAATCGTTTTCAACAAACAGTGGTAGAACAACTGGATATCTGTACGAAATAAAAATGGAGAGACAGATTTAAGAGAAACCATAACTATGCCATGTTGGTATATGTTATTTTTTTCAAACTGATTACTGAAGTGAGAAGCATCAGCTGTAACTTTAGGAGGAAGGAACAGGGGCCGGGAAACATTAAATAAAAACACAATAATCACATAGCAAGGAAATGCCAAAGGCAAGATTGAAACCCAGTTACCTGTCATCCAAAAGTTGCCCCATGATGGTTTGGGAGACTTGCAGGAGGAAGATAAAGAGATGAATAAGTGAAGGGCGACAGGTTGTAAGTCAGACAGGAAGCTGAGGTCTCTCACTGCCCCTTGTCTCTCTATATATGTATTTTGGGTCTCATCTAACTTCAATTTCACATTTTATTTGTATTTCATTGGGTTGGAGAAGGGAAGAAATCAAGAGTACTTGGGACTGTGATAGTTCTTTGCCTCCCATTTTTATTTCATTTAAATTAATTCAAACTTAAATAGCCACATGTGATTAGTGGCTATTAGTAGCTAGAGTCTTGGCACCCTCTCTGTTCAGCTGGCAGGTAAGGAAGGACGATCACAGGGTAGGTTTTTAAAGGGCCAGTCCGAGAAGTGGTGCGCTTCACTTCCTTTTCCTTTCCTCTGGCTAACACTGAGTCACATGGCCACACCTTACTGCAATGGAGGCTGGGAAATGTAGTCTAGCTGTGTGACCAGAAAAATGAAAGAACAGATTTTGGTGAGGGCATAGCAATATTCGTGACTCCAGGACTGAAATTTCAATGAAGGCTGAAATGTGCACCACCTCCTTTTTAGGCAACTACAGAAAGCAACAGGCAAATCCACCAAAAGTAGTTATATAAGAACAGCATAGATGCCAAACTAGTTAAAATGCCTAATTACAAATGTTTATTATCACCAGCAGTAACAAGACTAAGATTAGAGATGTGTATGCTCAACTATGTATATTCACCCAACATTTGTCACATGCCTACTTGGTATCAGGGACTATGCCAGGCACAGGGATGCCATGATGGACAAGACATTATCTGCAAAAGATAATTTTAATTTAACATGGCAGGTGTAGCATTAGAGGTAAGGATAAAGCACAGTGAAAACTCAAGAAAAGGATGCTGAATTCTTTTGGTGGTGGACAGAAAGCCAATCCAGGCCAGGGTTTTCAATAGATATGTGCATGTGTATGAGTGCAGTTATACACATACCTTGAAAAACACTTTTTTGAGACACAGGAGTGTCAAGGAATGGGTTGTGGGGTGTCTTCAAATCAAAATCAATAAGAAACAGATGCCATAACTCCAATATGGATGTGCAGTTCTTCTTATGTCAAATTGGTGGCTGACCTAAATCCACTCCCAGGTGTCCAAGGTCGTCAGATACACTCCACATCCCCTCTACAGCATCACCCATGTGTCCAACGTCATGAGACACACTCCACATTCCCTCTACAGCATCACCACTATATCATCCGAAGGTTAGCTGGGCACATTGAGTAGAAACTACTATCTCTCCTCCAACCTCCCTTGGAGCTCCTTCTTCACCTCCCTTCTCCCATAATGCTTTCCCCTCTTCCATGTTTGGTGGTGAGTTATTTACACATCTACTCCCTGACACTAAATGGTGGCCTGTCGCTGGGCTTCAGTGTCCATCAGTTTATTACCTTAGTATTAACATGATATCTGGCCCACTAACTATGGTGCACTTCCTGGTGGCTTGGTGACTCAGAATCCCTTCACCTTACTTTCAATAATAGCATTCTAATGTCCTTCCGAAAGGTGAAAGGTTTACCTCGCTCTCTGTCTTGGGTCTTGTAAGACTGCAAGCCAAGGTGTCAAGAATGGGACCTTTGCAACCAGCCTCTCTTCTCCCCCAGGACTTTGAATCTGGAGTACAGTAACATGAGGTCAGGAAGTGGTTGGAGCTCATGCTTCCCTGACAGTGCATGTGGTTGAATTCGCCTGGACCCCAGCTATACCTTGGTTGCAATCTATTTTAAGCCAGGGTCTTTACCCTTCCCATCCATTCTTTGAGCCTCATAGAGATTTCCCATGAATTTTCTTCATCTATAGCTAGACTGTAAGAATTCCAATTTATAGAATGTACATCTGTAAGTGCATATGGAACATGTTACTAATGAACGTCACAGAAGACTAAATGTAAAATCCCTCTTTATGGGCTAGTAGAATCTGTTTTACATAGAAGCAAAATGAAACACATCCAGTATATATTGGAGTCCACAATGGGAATGGGTTCAGTCAAACGCATGTGACCAGATGTTATTTTCAATATGCTTGAAGATATTTTCACTTGACTCTTGAGATGAAAAGAGACAAGTAGGACTGAGACTTGGTACACACTTCACAACCTTCCTAGACTTGGAAAAACTTTCAAAGGCTCTGGAGTAAAGTCAAGGTTCCCATCTTCCTGTTCCCCAGTGCTAATCAGAATGGATTCCTCCTTCCTTCAGGACCTCCTATCCCTCTCCAGCTGCCATGCTTTCCGGAATATTTTACCCTTAAATGTCTCCCGCTCAGGACTGGAGCTTCGGGTCCTTTTCTGTATCTTCTGTGGGGCTTAGCACAGGGACTTCCTTCATAGGAGGTACTCAGAAAATATTTGCTGAATTGAATGGAGTTAATTTGAATTATTGAATCCAGGTAAGTGGCCTTGGTAAGTCCATTAGCTTTGCCCTGGGAATCTCGTCTCCTGTCCTTCTCCATTTCTATTTTGCCATATAAACATGACAGAGAGTGATTCAGTAGTCTTCCTTATTCACTTCAGAGGGTTAGAAATGAGATGTGAAAATGACAGCAAGAAGACATGTCAATAATACCCATGTGGGGTCAGCGAGTCTCCCGCTGCCTGCCCAACCTTCACAAGAAGAAAGCCATCAAGGCCACTTGAGTGGATCTCACACAATTCCCTTGACTCAAGATGACCATGGGGCTCAGGAGGTTGGCGGCTGGGATTTCTGTTGAGAGGGCATTAGAGATTCCATGTCCCAGTCACACTGATGGAAGCCCTGTTTCTCTTGGACATCTGAGCCTGTAGATTTTTCCTCTGCTCATCTCGTGGAGCAGAATTTGTTTTTGGTGTACACTTAAAATATTCGGGTCAGCTAATAAAATAATAAGAATCAAAGGCTTATCAACTCATAAAATATTGTCTTTAAGGCTTATCTGACACTGTAGAGCCCTCTGTATTTGTGGGGTCACAAGTGTATACCTTCTCCCAGTTAGGTCTGTGAATGATGGACTCTACTTTTAGTTCTTATAACGTGTGTGTGTGTGTGTGTGTGTGTGTGTGTGTGTGTATGTGAGAGAGAGAAAGAGAGAACTAAATACATAATATACATCTGAAAAGTCACCACAGACAAGAAAAAAAAGTAGGCATATATTTAGCTAAGTGTTCTGTGGATTTTTTTTTCCTTTTGAAAAACTCCAGTACAAGTGTTCAAGCCAAGTAGAAGCCTTTTGCTCCAGTTATTTATTTATTTTGCTCTCTCCTTTGGAAAGCGATGCACATGTATTATGAAAAGCAAATATTATACTCTTTATTGTCAAACAAAGTTTATAAGGTTCGTGTGTCAATGATGGGGCCAAGGACCTCACACAGAAAGTTTCCTGTCCTGGAAGAATTTCTCATGGAAGATAAAATATGGGAAGTGGGGGAAATACTGACTGCCAGCGAATAGAATCCGCCCACTCCTAATGGCACCCGTGGGGTTGGATGAGCTCAGGCCTTGACTGTCCTAGCCAGAGCGGGGGTGGGGGTGATGGGGGTTCTTCCCTATAGACTAGCATGGGCCACTCAGTGAGGGGAAGGACCACAGTGGAAGTTGAAGGGTGTTTACTTAGAGGAGGCTACTTGCATCCAACTCCTTGCAGCTCTAACATCCAGATGCATGCGGCAACCAGGCCTTTGGACACAGGAAGTAGAAGCAAGGTGATGAAAAATGAAAGGCATTCTTTGGCCTTGGAGCACACAGGCATGGAATCCAGTAGGAGTACAGTTACTATTTACAGGAAACTGGCATGGAGATATAACTTTTGCTAGACAGGTTGGTGCCATTGTGTTCTGGCACCATGATAAGCATTAAATAAGGTTTAGCATTTGTCTAAACCATGCTGTATGCACTCTACTTTCTGATATGTATTGCTTTCTCCAACCGGGAGTTTCACTAAAGTCCCTCCCTGGGGAGTAGAGAGCGGGAGTTATAGTCAACCATGGTTAATTTGTGCTTTGTGCTTTGTTTATCCAAACCATATGTCTAGATGGTTGTAATTCTGTGTCATTGGCTGTGTAATGCTCTCTGTGCTAAGATATCTGTAAATAGCAACAGCTCAATGCATAATCACGTTGGTATTCTGAAGGGGGAAAAGGAAGTTTCAAGTGACGTTTGCTGTGAAGGCAACCACTCCAATGATGTCTCCATCCATGTCTCCCAGGACATAATCTCTTATGTATTAATCATGCAGATCTCTGTGGATGTGATAGGACCTCACGGAAGCCAGACGTGGTGGGTCAATGCTACCTCCAATTCTAACACTCTAGCCTTAGGGCTGGAGGACACTCTAGATAGTAAATCATATCATTGCTATTCAGCAGCCCCAGTGAGTAGTTTGCGTACCAAAGAGAAATCCTTTTATGTTGATGCTAGAAAAAATTAAAAACGATAAAACAAGGGGAATCTACCAAAATTTTCTTTTATAATATTTTCATTTAAAAACTTTGATTCACCAGCTTTCTATCAAGAGAAAACACTGGGCTCAAGGGCTGGAGGTGATAAAGTCCAATGTGAATTTCTTAAATGGCAAATTACCAGTCAGGATGAACACACAAAGGCTTCAGCTTTTATGTACAGCCTAAAAGCCCCAGGGCCCCTGCTCACCCTGAGCACCCAGGAGCAGCTTCTGAACACTGCAGTGTGCTGGCTGGAGGTCTCTGGAGAAGAGGAGGCCGCATCTGTGAGGCAAATTCTACTGCACCCTGACTTCAGCAAGCTCCTAAATCAGAAAAAGGGGTGTTAAAAAATGTTTTTCCTTCATGCAAATGCTGCCATTCATTTAGAAGTGAGGCCATGTTACTTCAGGTGCCCATAGAGCATGATCATTTGAGCATCCTGAATTGCATTATAGGGAGCCTGGCCCCAGAGTCAGCCTCAGACAATGGAGATGTGACAATCTCTTTGAAGTCCTGGGGAATGAAAGGAGTGGTCTGCAAACAAGCCTAGGGGGATGAGCTGAATATATTTCCCCCAGCCTTGCCAGAGACACTGCAATCCATAGCTGGCTCACGTTGCCACACATATCTCACCCCGTCACACTGCCCAACAGTCTTGGTGCATTTTGTTCACCAACGCTTTCGCCACAGCAACATGTTCAACCTATCTTATGGCCTCAAACTCCAATCTTGGCATACAGTCTTGTCTTGCACTTTATGGAAAAATGGGAAGCCATCATATAGGAACAGGAGCATCTCTTTCTTGCATGACAGAATCTATCAGCCCATCTGCACTTCCCCATCCTCCCCCACCTTCCTCCAGTTACAAAGGTGAAGTTCGCCCTTCTCCTTCCTAAGGGCCCTGTCCCCTCCTGCCTTCTGAGGGTTTCCATCAACAGATACCATTCCTTTGCTTACAATTTCCACTAGTCTCCCATTCTTAAAATTCATTTCCTTTGCTCTCACTCATTTTCCTCCTGCTGTTGCCTTATCTCCTTACCCTTCCCAATCTGGCTTAAAAGCAGTGTGTCAGCTGGGCAAGGTGGCTCACGCCTGTAATCCCAGCACTTTGGGAAGCTGAGGCAGGCAGATGGCTTGAGGTCACGAGTTCGAGACCACCCTGGCTAACATGGTGAAACCCCGTCTTCACTAAAAATATAAAAACGAGCAGGGTGTGTTAATGGGCTCCTGTAATCCCGGCTACTTGGGAAGCTGAGGCAGGAGAATTGCTGGAACCCGGGAGGCAGAGGTTGCAGTGAGCCAACATCATGCCATTGCACTTCACCTGGGCAACAGAGCAAGACTCCATCTTAAAAAAAAAAAAAAAAAGCAATGTGTCCACATGATGCTGCCCCCAATTCCTCACCTCCTTTCAATCTTCAACCCACTCTTTCAACTCCTTCAATTTCACTTCTTTCCATACCATTTGATATGGTTTGGCTGTGTCCACACCCAAATCTCATCTTGAATTGTCACTCCCATAATTCCCACATGTTGTGGGAGGGACCCAGTGGGAGATAACTGAGTCATAAGGGTGGTTTCCCCCACACTGTTCTCATGGTAGTGAATAAGTCTCACAAGATCTGATTGTTTCATAAGGGGTTTCCTCTTCTGCTTCGTTCTCATTTTCTCTTTGCCTGCAACCATGTAAGGTGTGCCTTTTGCCTTTTGCCATGATTGTGAGGCCTCCCCAGCCACGTGGAACTGTGAATCCATTAAACTTCTTTTTATTGGTAAATTACCCAGCCTCAGGTATGTCTTTATCAGCAGCGCGAAAATGGACTAATACACCATTCCATCAGAACTTCCCTACTAACTGCTCTAAATCCTATATTCCATTCTTGCCTTCCATCTGAGCACCATGCACTAGTCAACATCTCTAGCTGAACACCCTGTGGGTAAGGTGACCATATGTCTTCATTTGCTCTGGGAAGTCTCTATTTATATGTGGTGTCTTGGCATAAGTAGTCACAGCACCCCTTTCAGACTCAAAACCATCTTAGACAATAAATTTTAAGGTCACATATATTAGCAGATATAGGCACCTGTGATTTGTCTGTCCAATCTATCTATTTCCTTATTTTTATTTTATTTTTTGCTTTTAGAGAACTATCCTTTGCAGATACCTTTTCTTTTCTCTTTTTCTTTTCTTTCTTTTTTTTTTTAATTATTATTATTATTATTTTTTTGAGGTAGAGTTTCTCTTTGTCACCCAGGCTGGAGTGCAGTGGTGCCATCTTGGCTTACTGCAACCTCAGCCTTCCAGGTTCAAGCGATTCTCGTACCTCAGCCTCTCAAGTAGCTGGGACTACAGATGTGTTCCACCATGCCTGGATAACTTTTTGTATTTTTAGTAGATAGGGGGTTTCACTATGTTGTGCAGGCTGATCTCGAACTCCTGACCTCAAGCCACCCACCTGTCTCAGCCTCCCAAAGTGCTGGGATTATAGGAAGGAGCCACCGCACCTAGTCCAGATACCTTTTCAAAGTGGTCTGTCATATGACAGATCTACCCAGAATCAGATTGGTATAAAGAGAGGTACTGAGTCAAAAGTGGGTCAAGACCATTCACACCCAACATATTTTGCTGACACAATTTGAGGAGGGAAAAGAAAACCCTATTTTCTCACTGGGATTGCTATGCTGGTAGAATAGAATAGAAACCTGAGGAGACTGGGACAACTCTGCCACTAAACTTAGGGAGAGCCTGCTAGAGGAGAAAGGCAGCACAGTGAAAGCACAGCTTGCAGCAACAGAATGGGGAAGAAAGAGAGGGTGAGAGGGAAAAACAGAGAGATTCCCAATGCCAATGTTGAACACCCGGGGCTGAAAGGCTGTTCCACCTGTGGGCTTTCTATTGCGTACCCCAAAACTCTTCTTTTTCACTCGGTAGTGTTGGAGGTAGGTTTCTCTCACTTAATGACAACGCACCCAGGATCTACACAAGCATGCCTTGAACTCAGCTCTGGGCAGTCCTGTCCCTGCTGTCCCCAAATCTGTTCCTACTCCAACCTTCAAATCTCAGCAACCATTCAGTTTCTTTTGCCAGAAAGCTTGGAATCATCTTGGACATCTTCCCTTCTCTAGCACCATCATCAAATCTTACTGATTTATTTTTATCACCAACACATGTGTAAACTCTAGTTCCTTCCCTCCATCAGCACGGACCACCAAGAAGTCCATAAAACCATCATCTCACCTGAGCAACTCAACAGCCTCCCATTGGGTCTTCCCATGGCCACTCTCACTCCCAACATTCTCCATGGAACATCTAGAGTAATCTTCTTAAACTTTAAATCTGCTCATGGCACACAAGGCCATGCTTCGCTGGGGAGCTGGAAGGGGAGTAGAGGGAGCATTGCCAAGTTAAGTAAGCAGACATTATTGAAGTTCTTATAATTCCTGAATTCACCAATAAAAATTATATTTGAGACTGGGTATGGTGGCTCACACCTGTAATCCCAGCACTTTGGGAGGACAAGGTGGGCAGATTGCTTGAGCCCAGGAGTTCAAGACCAGCTTGAGCAACATGGTGAAACCCTATGTCTACAAAAATTACAAAATTTAGCCAGACATGGTGGTGTATGCCTGCAGTCCCAGCTACTCCAGAGGCTGAGGTGGGAGGATCACATGAGCCCTGAAGGCGGAGGTTATGGTGAGTTGAGATCACACCGCTGAACTCCAGCCTGGGTGACAGAGTGAGACCCTATCTCAAAAAAAATAAAAAATTATTAGAGACAATATCAGCATGGTTCCCAAGAATATGCGTCTTATTTTTCAATCATTATTTGCTTTATTTTGTTTCAATCAGAAGCTTAGGGTCAAAATTTCTTCCTTGAGCTGGGATATTTGAACACTGAAGGTTACTAGCACCTTCCCGTGGGCAGATTGCGGAGAGTGGTGATCAGATTTTAAATAAAAATCTCTGCCAATGCTGCCAGGATGTTAAGCAGAGCCTGCACAGAAGGATCGTACATGGGTCAGTGACTGCAGGGTCATTTGTAGACCCCGGTATTTGAAGTTTCCTACAGAACCTTCCTAGAAGTGAGTGTTCTCAAAGGAGGGGCATGCACTATCTCACCATTCTACTCTTAGATCCTCACCTCTCTCCATCTCCTCCTTCCTCAAAACAGACCTGTGGGTTCCAAATTTGATTGAAACTGAGTCTAGTAATATTGGTTCTACCTGATTAGGATACTGTCGGGACCCAGTGGTTTTAGAAGGGAGTTTTATAGAAGGAGATATGAGAAGGGTAAAATTAGAGGGGTGCATGCATGTTCCTGAAAGAGAAGACTAAACATTGTAAGGGTGCCATTGCCTCAATTTGTATATAAGTCTATTATAACTCTAATCCAAATTTTAATAACGTTTTCTTTGAAACCTGACAAAATGATTCAAATGTTGTCTGGAAGAGTAAATGAATAAAATAATCAAGTAAAGTTTGATCAAACAGAAAGATTAGAAACATCTGCACGGACATTAAGTTAGATTCTAAAACTATGACAATTAACATGGAATGTTATTGAACCAAGGATGGGCAGGTAGAAAGAACATTAAGAATCTATTCCGTAATAGGAGAGCTTTTTCAAGTCTCTGGGGGAAATGATGCGGGGACAACTGTGAAACACTAAAGATAAATTGATTCATCACTGCTTCATACCACATCCTAAAATAAATGTCAAGCAGATTATAAATTTAAAAATACATATACAAATGAACTAGAAGGAAATATAGGTGCATGTTTATCTGATCTTGTAATGGGAAAATCTTTTAAGTAGTGTATTACCATAAAGTAAAATATTGATGAAATTGATCACATGTAAATTCAAATATTCTGCCATAGCTATATCTAAGAGCAAATAGGAAACTGGAAAAAGAAACTTGCAATGTATGTAATAAAGGGTTTATATACTTAAGTCTCTGAAATGTCAACGTGGATAAAAGACATGATTAGAAAATTCACAAAGGAAGTACTAACAGCAAAATATGAAAATGTTTAACTTTGCAAGCTGTCAAAGATGTGCAAACGGAAACAATAGTGAAACACACATTTTCAGCTATTACACTGACATTTTCTAAAAAAGAAAAGATTAGGTAGAGCCTGGGGAAATGGGCACCCACAGATTGCTAGGATGATCCTAAAGTGATACAATTGTTATAGAGGGTAACTTGGCAAAATTCTTCAAAATATGCAGAGTTCATTTCCACAGCAATTCCTCTTCTAGGAATTTATCCTCAGAAAATAATCATAAATAACTGCAGAAATGTATTTAAAAATGTTCCCTGGAAGGTTGTTTATAAGAGCAAAAAATTAAAAACAAAATAAACATCTGAAAATATGGAGCTGCTTAAATAAATTATGGTGCATTATAATCCAAGGTTGTAAGAAAATCATACTGAGAATTATTCAGTGACTTCAGAAAAGGTTCACAATATATAGTAAAATGGGGGGAAAAGTTGCAAACCCATCTGTACAATGGAGTCTCATTTCTTTTGTTTTTAAAAAATGTATGTATGTAAATATATGCATAGAAAAGACTTTAAGAGGATAACCAAAAGTTATCAGTGATTATCTCTGGGTGGCAAAGGTATTGGTGATTTTCATTATTCCTCGAATATTCTGCAGTAAAATGTATTACTTTTGTAACAAGATTCTTAAAACATTAACTTTTATTTAAATTCTGCAAAGAAGTCAGGTATCAAAAAATGGTCTTCAGGAAGCTTTTATGGGGAAATTCTTACAGCCAAAAATTGGGGAATTGCTGGGGAAAGTGGTCAGACCTGAATGCAGCAGAGTTAGGAGAGGACAACCCACCTCTCAGGGCCACAGTCCTGGAGTCAGCAGCCCCATCACTACCCCTGCTTCCCATCACTGCTTCTTTTAAGACTCATGGGGTGGAAAAGCGACATGGACTAAAAGTAATAATAACGAGGATGATCACAATAACAATGCATATGATAATATATTAATAGAAAACTGACATTTATTAAGCACTTGGTATTTTCCAGAACCCGAGCTAAGTGCTATACAGATAGTATCTCATTTAAAGCTCACAACAGTCCATGGAGAAAGAGATTATTGCATGGGATTCATAGAGAAAGAAAACTGAGACTCGGATGGCGGGATGGTGATGTGATTCTCCCACACTTCCAGCTCTCGGGACGCTGAGGGGAATTACAAACATATCTGAGTCTGATGCCAAAGCCCCTGGCTGATCTACATTGATTAGGTGCTTACAGGAGCATTTTTCCAAACCCACATGCCCCGATCCCGACTTCACCACCCAGGCCTCCATTTCCTTTGTGATTCAGCCTCGCATTATGTAGCCTGACTCCACTGTGAAAGATTTGTGGCAATTGCATGATGTATGAGGTGCCATTTGTAAAAATATTATTTAGTGTAAAACATGATGTTTTTTCTCCTGATTTACAAGTTGGATTTATAAATCTGCACTTCTCACTATCTGAGTTATATATCTTGCCTCTGATTTATAAAACTTGCCTGTAAATCTTCCCAGCAAAGTTTTGATTCAGAAATCATTATTTTAAGAATTAGATTTAGTTAAAACATTCAGCTGCTTTATAGGGGAGGAAATGGATTTACATAACTCCAGCCGGAGCTTACGGATCCTATAGCAGCTTCACAAGTCGTGCCTAGGAATTCCTAAGGAAAATGTTTTGATTTAAGGGCATTCACTTCACACTTTAGCTACACCTGACTGATTTATATCACCAAAGTCATACAGTAATGATCCATTTTATAAAAATCTCACTTTTCTTTAATTCCAGATCCTGATTTATATGCCCTGATTGGGTCTCTGTAATGCTGTCTCAGTCACAGGCTCCTCTGTCCTAGAGCTGGTCTTGGGGAAAAGGCCTAAGAATCAGGGATGGTCAGCATAAAGGGAAATGCCACCTCCTTCTTGGCTTATCTCCCTTATTCCAAGGGAGCCAAAGCAGGTTGCCTCCCGCCCCTGAGCTAGAGCCAGCTAAGCCTGGGGGAGCGTCTGTAAGATGCCACAGCCTTCTCCAAGAATGTGGTGGGTTCTCTCCATCCCTGTTGCTCAAACGAAGAGGGGGTTGCTCCCACGTAGAAGAAATCGCCAGTCCAGAGAATCGAGGACATGTTTGATGAGTAATTGCTGGCTGAAAAAAAATCAATGAATAAATGAACGCTTTTTAAAGAGCAGAGGCCAACAAGCAGTGATCTGACAGATAGTATAAATGAACGAAAAGGGAGGGTGTGTGAGAGCCTGGTGAGAGGCTGGTCCAATCGGAACAAGGTGGCTGTAGCTCAGCTCCACCTGGCTGTGATTAAGTAGGATTACTTGCCCAGTATTCCCACATGTGGCTCTCCAAGACAATCCTGAAATTCAAATGCTTATTTTAAATGCCTTATTTTAAAAATCAATGTTGTACTGGTTTAGTTTAAATTAGCAAAATACATACACTTTAAATGTACAGGTCAATGGCATTTGAACAAAGTGCACACTCATGCAACCACCACCTTGATCAAGATATAGAATGTTTCCATCTTTACAGAAATCATCCTCTTGCCTCTTAAAGTCAATGACCTCCATCCCACCCCCTGCTAACCGCTGGCCTCATTTCTATCTCTACAGATACGTTTTTTTTTTTTTCTGTTTTAATACAATTGGAACTTAATATAAATTGAATCATACAGAATGCATTTGTTTCCTCTCCTGTTTCTTTCACTTAGCATGCCTGTGAGATTCATCCACGCACATATCCAGTGTGTGTTCCTTTTTATGGCTGAGTAGTATTCCGTGGCCTAAATGTATTATAGTTGTTGATTCATTTCCAGTTGGTGGACATTTGAGTTATTTCCGGACTTAAAACTATTATGAATAAAGCTGCTAGGAACATTCCTGGACCAGTCTCTTTATGGACATATGTTTTCATTTCTCTTGGGTAAAAACAGAGGAATGGAGTTGCTGAGTCATTTGGTGAGTGTATGCTTAACTTTCCATAAAGCTGCCAGACAGTTTTCAAAAGTGATTTTGCCATTTTACACTCCCTCCCCTCCCCAGTAATATATGAAAGTTCCAGTTGCTCAACATCCTTAACAATGCTTGGTCTTGCCAGTCTGTTTAATTTTAGTCTTTTAGTCATTTTAGTCATAATTTTAGTCATTTAAAGTGGTATCCCATTTTAATCTGCATTTTCCCAATCACTAATGGAATTGAGCATCATTTCATTCACCCATTGGCCAGTTGTGTATCTTCTTTTGTGAAATGCCTATTTAGAACTTCTCTTATTTATTAGTTATTTGCCTCCTACTGTTGAGTTGTAAGAGAACTTCGTAAACTCTGGATACTAGTCTTTGCCAGATATGTGCATTGCAAATACTGTCTCCCAGTCTGTGGTTTGTTATTTATTTTTCTTGTCAATGTCTTCGGCAGGGCAAGCAATTTTAATTTGATGACGTGCAATTGGTCATTTTTCTTCTTTAGTTAGTGCTTCTCGTGTCCCTAGAAATATTTGTCTACCCCTAAATTGCAGTTTTTCTCCTATGCTATCTCCTAGAAGTTTTATAGTGGAAGGCATTATGCTCCAAATCTATGACTCATTTCAAATTAATTCTTGAAAACGTGAGCAAAGGATTGAGGTTCATTTTTTTTTTCTACACAGATACCTAGTTCTTGTAGCACCATAGAAATCAGGAAGTGAGAGTCTTCCAATTTTGTTCTTTTTAAAGATTGTTTCAGCTATGTTGCTGAAACATAGCTCTTGCATTTTCAGATCGGTTTAGGGTAACTTTTTTAATTCCTACCAAAAAAAAAAAAAAGGCCTACTGAGATTTTGTTTGGAGTTTCATTGAATCTATACATCAATTTGGGTACAAAGAACATCTTAACGCTATCTAGTCTTCCCATCCACTAAGAGGACATATCTTTCCTTAATTTCTTTCAAAAATGTTTTATAGCTTTCCATGTAGAAATCTTGCGCAGTTTTCATCAAATTTACTCCCTTCTCATTTCTAAATTTTGTTTTCTAAATATTTGTTGTTCATAAAAATTAACTTCATGTATTCATCTTGTATTCTGTGACCTTGCTAAATTCATTTTAGGGCTAGTAGTTTTTTTGTAAAATCCTTAGGATTTTCTATACAGATAACCATAACATTTGTTAATACATTTTATTTCCTCCTTTTAATATTTCTGTCATTTTAAAATTTATTTGCTTATTTATTTTGCCTTATGGCATTGGCCAGGACATCCAGTACAGTATTGATGGGAAGTGAGGAGACTTTGTCTTATTCCCAGTCTTAGAGGGAAAGCCTTCAGGCTTTAACCATTAACAGTGATGGTTGCTGTATGTTTTTCATAGATGCCCAAGATCAGGTTGAGAAAGTTTCTTTCTATTTGCAATTTGCTGCTTGTTTTTCATCATGAACGAGTTTTGGATTTCATCAAATTCTTTTGCTGCATCGACTGGGATTATTATATGAATGTTCTACTTTATTCTATAATGTGTGAAATTGATTAATTTTTCCATGTTGGAACATCTTTGCAATACTGAGATGCAGTCTTCATATACTGCTGAATTCAGTTTGCTAATATTTTGTTGAGGATTTTGGTTTGTGTGTTCATAAGAGATATTGGCCTGTAATTTCCTTTCCTTCCAATGGCATTGTCAGCTTTTGATATCAGGATTGTGCTAGCCTAATAACATATGTTAGGAAGCAGTCTCTCCTATATTTTTGGAAAAAGTCTGTGTAATATTGATGTTATTGCTTTTGTAAATCTGTGATAGTATTCATTGGTGAACTCATCACAACATGGAATTTCTTGTATGGGAAGATTTTTATGATAAATTCAATTATTTTATGTTCTTCCAGCTTTACTGTGGGATATGTTACAAATAAAAATTACATATATTTAAAGTACACAATCTGATGTTTTGAGACATGTATATATCATGAAATGATCCCCACAATCAAACTAATTAACATATCCTTCACCTCACACAGTTAAATATTTTTTCTGTGTGGTGAAAACACCTAAGATTAATTCTCTTAGCAAATTTCAAGTGTATGATACAGATTAATTTAGTATTGTCACCATGCTGAACATTAGCTCTCCAGGACTTATTTATCCCAAGTAACTGAGCCTTTGTGCACTGTGACCAACATTTCCCCATTTCCCCAACCCCAGCTCCTGACAGCCACCATTCTACTCTCTGTTCCTATGAGTTGAACTGTTTTAGTTTCTACATATAAGTGACATCATGCAGTATTTGTCTGTCTGTGTCTACCTGGCTTATATCACTTAACATAATGTCCTCCAGGTTCATCCATGTTGTCACAAATGATAGCATTTCTTCCAATGTGTGTGTGTGTATCACATTTTCTTTCTTTCTTTCTTTCTTTCTTTCTTTCTTTCTTTCTTTCTTTCTTTCTTTCTTTCTTTCTTTCTTTCTTTCTTTCTTTCTTTCTTTCTTTCTTCCCCTTCCTATCTTTCTTTCTCTTTCCCTTTCTTTCTCTCCCTTTCTTTCTTTCTTTCTTTCTTACTTTCTTTCTTTCTTTCTTTCTCTCTCTTTCTTTCTCTTTCTTTCTTTCTTTCTTTCTTTCTTTCTTTCTTTCTTTCTTCTTTCCTCCTCTCCTCTCCTTTCCTCTCCTCCTCCTCCTCCTCTTCTTCTTCCTCTTCCTCTTCCTTTTCCCCTTCCCCTTCCCCTTCTTTTTAATTTGAGACAGAATCTCACTCTGTCACCCAGGCTGGAGTGCAGTGGCATGATCTCTACTCACTGCAACCACCAACTCCTGGGTTTGAACAATTCTCATGCCTCAACCTCCAAAGTATCTGGATTACAGAAATGCACCCACACACTCTGCTAATTTGTTTGTATATTTAGTAGAAAAGGGGTTTCAACATGTTAACCAGGCTGGTCTCAAGTGATCCACCCACTTCAGCTTCCCAAAGTGCTGGAATTACAGGCAAGAGCTACCGTGGCCAGCCACATATTTGTTATTCATTCATATGTCAACGTATGCACGCTTAGGATGATTTCGTATCTTGGCTATTGTGAATAATGCTACACAGGGGTGCAGATATCTCTTCAAGATACTGATTTCATTTCCTTTGGATCTATACCCAGAAGTGAGATAGCTGGGTCATGCAGCAGGTCTATTTTAGCTTCTAGTTATTTTTAGTTTTTTGAGGAAACTCAGCACTGTTTCTCCATAATGGCTGTACCATTTACATTCACACCAACAGCGTACAAAAGTTCCTTTTTCTCCACATCCTCATAGACATTTGTCATCTTTTGTCTTTTTGACAATAGCCATTGTAAGGAAGTGTCAGGTGATATCTCATTGTGGTTTTAGTTTGCATTTCCCTGATGATTACAGACACTGAGCACCTTTTCATACACCTGTTGGCCCTTTGTATGTCTTCTTTGGAAATATGTCCATTTAGGGCCTTAGCTCATTTTTAATCAGGTATTTGGTCTTTTTTGTTAAGTTCTTCGAGTTCTTTTAAAATTGTGGATATTAATCTTTTATCAGATATACAGTTAGCAAATATTTTCTCCCATTCCCTTAGGGGTGTCCTTTTACTTTGTTTATTTTTTTCCTTTGCTGTGATGAAATTGGACCCTTATCTCACACCATACACAAAATAAACTAAAAATGAATTAAAGACTCAATTGTAAGACCTGAAACTATGAAACTCCTGGAAGAAAACATAGGGAAAAATCTTCTTGACATTGATCTGGGCAATAAGTTATTGGCTATGACACCAAAAGCACAGGGAACGAAGAGCAAGCAATAGGTGGAATTGAGTCAAGCAAAAAGCTTTTGAACAGCAAAAGACACAATCAACAGGCTGGGCGTGGTGGCTCAGGCCTGTAATCCCAGCACTTTGGGAGGCCAAGGTGGGAGGATCACCTGAGGCCACGAGTTCAAGACCAGCCTGGCCAACAAGATGAAACCCCATCTCTACTAAAAATACAAAAATTAGCCAGGCGTGGTGGCACATGCCTCTAGTCCCAGCTACTTGGGAGGCTGAGGCAGGAGAATTGCTTGAACCTGGGAGGCAGGGGCTGCAGTGCACGGAGATCATGCCATTGCACTCCAGCCTGGAAGACAGAGTGAAACCCCGTTTAAGAAATAACAAACAAACAAACAAACAAACAAAAAAAAACAATCAACAGAGTGAAAAGGTAATTCTTTTAATACATTGGAGATTGTTCAGTTTTTTATTGTCTCTTGATTCAGTTTTGGAATACTAGAGTTTTAAAGTAATTTGTCTCTTTCACCTAAACTGTTAAACTTATTTAACAGGCTAAAGTTGATTGCTATATGTCTGTATGATAATATCCCTGTTAAACTTATTTAATAGGCTGAAGTTGATTGCTGTATGTCCATATGATAATATTCCTCATTATTTCTTACTATTATGATTGCTTCTTATTATTCTTTAAAATATGCATTATTTTCAATTCTTCTAGAAATGTATTAACATTCTACAGGATATATATTCACATTCCCACTTGCACTTCTAATACTGTTTATTTGTTTTCTTTATTTTTTCATTAATTTGTCTTGCTAGAGATTTACTAATTTTATGAAGTTTTTTTCAAAGAACCAACTTATGGCTTTGTTAATTTTCCCATGTGAATGTTTACCATTCATTGATGTTTGCTCTTATCTATATTAATTCTGTCCTCTTTGCTTTGAACTTATTTTCTTTTTCTATCTCTATAAAATAGAAACTTCAATAACTGGTATTAAACCTTTTTCTTTTCTAAAATACATATTGAAAGCTATACATTCTTTTCAAAGTATTGCTTTAGCTGCACCCTGCACCCAACAAAGTTTGAAATGTAAACTTTCATCTTCATTCGCTTCAGATGTTTTAAATTTATCTTGTAATTTTCACTGGCTTCTGAGTTATTAAAAACAATTGTTTTATTCCAAAATGTTTAGAGATGTTCTAGATATGTCATTTATATTGATTTCTAATTTAATCCCATGTGGTCAGAAAATAACTCTATATGACTGCAATGTTTTCGATTTTGTTGACATTTATTTTATGATCTAGAATATTAGCTATTTTAGTGACCATTCCATGTGCATTTGAAAATAATATGTATTCTGCAGGTGTTTGTGGTAGTTCTATAAATGTCAATTGTGGATATTGTTATATTAAACTTGACATCTTCATCCACAGCTTGTATATTTTTATTAATTACCAAGAGAGGAATGTTAAAATTTTTCTGACTATCATTGTGGCTTTGTCCATTTTTCCCTTTATTTCTGTTAATAATTTCTTCATGAATTTTTTTTTTTGTTTGTTTGTTTTTTTGAGACAGTCTTGCTCTGTCACCCAGGCTGGAGTGTAGTGGCACAATCTTGGCTCACTGCAACCTCCACCTCCCAGGTTCAAGCGATTCTTCTGCCTCTGCCTCCTGAGTAGCTGAGATTACAGGCATGCACCACCACACCTGGCTAATTTTTGTGTTTTTAGTAGACATGGGGTTTCACCATATTGGTCAGGCTGGTCTCGAACTCCTGACCTCAAGTGATCTGCCCACCTCGGCCTCCCAAATTTCTGGGATTACAGGCATGAGCCATTGTGCCTGGCCATGAATTTTGATGTCCTGTGATTAAGGGTATACATATTTAAAATTGTTTTACCTTGCTAGTGAATTGTTCCTTTAATCGTTGTATAATGCCTGTATTTGTCTCTTACTCTTTGTCTTGAAACACACCTTCTCTAACACCCATATAGCCATACCAGCTTTCTTGCTTGTACTGTTTGCATTGCATGTCTTATCCATCCTTCTACAGTCAATGTCTTGTTATTTATATTTAAAATGTGTCTCCTACAGATCGCATCCAGTTGGATCTCACTTTTTTCCCTAGTCAAAAATCTCTGTTTTCATTGGGATGCTTAGTATATCCGCATCAGTTGAGGTTTAAGTTCATCTTATAATTTGATTTCCATTTCCCTAGCATGTTTTATAAAGTTATTTCTATTGCTTATTTCCTGTATTCTTTGATAAATATTTTAGATATCTAATACATCTTCTCTTTTTTATACTTAATTTTTTGTGTGCTTGATGTGGGGCTACTAAAATGTGATTTTTAAGTTATCAGTCTGTTTAGAGTCAATATTATGCCTCTTCACATTTCACACTTCCCTTCTGATACTTCATACTTCCTGTTTTACAAGAAATATTTTTCCCAGGATATGATCTGTTTTACCTCCTCATATCCTTCCTACAATTGCTATCCTATTTTTTACTTATCTATATATGTTAAAGTTCACTCTACAGTGTTATTATTTATGTGATAAGTAATTAGTTTTATTGTGAGTAATTTAAATAAATTATGAGAATAAAAGAGAGGCTTTTATATTTACAGACTCATTTCCAATTTCTGATGCCCTTTATTTTTTACACAGATCTAACTTTTCATCTGCTGTTATTTCTTTCACCCTGAATGATACTATTCACTATTTCTTTTTTGCAAGCATCCTAGTAACAAACTTCCTAATTTTCTTTGTCTGAAATTATCTTGATTTCATTCTCACTTTCAGAAGCTATTTTTGCTGGATATAGAAATCTAAATTGACAGGATTTTCTTCATTTACACTTTATTTTATTCTTATTTTTTGGAGACAGAGTCCTGTTCTCTCAGACCAGAGTGCAGTGGTGCAATCATAGCTCACTACAGACTTGACCTTCTGGGCTCAAGTGGTCCTCCTGCCTCAACCTCTCAAGTAGCTGGGGACTACAGGCATGTGACAAGATGCCCAGCTAATTTAAAAAGAAGAAAAAATTTTGGAGATGGGATCTCACTATGTTGCCTAGGTTTGTCTTGGACTCCCGAGTTCAACTGATCCTCCTACCATGGACTCTCAAACGTTTACACTTAAAAAATGTAATTAAATTGACTTTTAGTAGCCTCCATTGTTTGATATGAAAAGTCAAGAGTAAGTTATTTTTATCCTTTTGTTTCATGTCTGTAATATGTGTTTTCGATATGGCTGCTTTCAGTATTTTCTTTGCAATTTGACTCTGGTTATTTATTTTACATTTATCTCACTTGGGATTAACTTAGATTTTGGCTTGGTTTTAATCCAAAATTTTCTTCTTGTTTTCATTCAATTTGTTAAGTTTTAGTCATTGTTTTCCAAATGCTGGCTTGCTCATTATAATTGTTTTCTGAGATGCAAATTTCATGTATGTAAAAGCAGTAGTTCTCATATTTTTTGGCCCCAATACTTCTTTACACTATTTAAAATTTTCAAGAACCCCGAAAGCATTTGTTTATGTAGTTATATCTATCAATATTTATCATATTAGAAATTAAGCAGAGAAATTATTAAAAATATGTATATCGACACACATAAAAAAGAATAATACCATAACACATTAACATAAAAGGTAGACTTATTGAAAAAAATCAAAAATTCTTAGTGAGAAGAATGACACACTTTCACAGAGTGCTTTTTATGGCTTCATAGAAGACAGCTAGAGTCTCATATTTGTTTCTGCATTTAATCTGTTGTTATATCATTCATCTTGCAGTCTTTGGAAAACTCCACTATACACCTATGAAAAGATGGACAAGTGAAAGGCATATAATATCTTAGTTATCATAAATATAGCTTTAGTAGTGCAGATTTTATGAAATAATCTTGGGGACACTCACACTTCTGAAAACTGTTATTAAGCAATTAAATATTTTCACACAAGTCCATATGGTTCTGTTTATTTTTTAAAATTTTTTTTTTCTGTATATGTGATTGAAAAATGCTATTGATTTATAAACAAGATCCTTCTTTCTCTGCCCAGTTATAATCTTCTTCTGTTCGGTTCATCTGGTAATTTTTTTAAAGTTTCATTTATCATAATTTTCTGTTATTGAATTTCCATTTGGTTGATTTTTTGTATAGTTTACATTTTCTGCTCAGATTCTTTTCTATTCAATCATTAAAACCATATTTTTCTTTAATTCTTTGAAAATATTATACTTGTTTTAAAGTCTTTGCTAGCTCCATCGTAGGAGTTACCTTACATTTAGTTTCTTGATTATATTTTCTTTATCCCTGAATCACATTTTCATGTTTTTATTTTTGTATGCCTAAGTGATATTTGATCGAATACTGCACACTATAGATTATATGTGGTAGAGAATGTGGATTCTGTTATCTTTTCAATGGAATGTGTGCACATGTTTAGTAGGTGGTTCAGTTGCTTGCACATCATCTAGTAGGCTTGGTTTTATGATTTTTAAATAATACATGGAAAGCACAAGGTATTTCCCAAGCCCCTCTAACTTGACAGGACTCAAACTGCAGATTCTTGTTGGGGCTTCAATTTGGACTCTGTTGGGACAAATCAAGAATAGTTCTTATACCTTAGACACAATTTTCTGGTGTCTTGAAGGATGCCTGAGATGTTAACCATATGCTCAAGAGATCTCTTCACTCTAATAAGGTTGAGAATCAAGCATCCAGCCCCACCACATTGCCTGTCCTCCATCACTGTCAAAGCTTTAGTCTCTCTGCTCTGCTTTCAATCTCCCAACAGCTTAACTCTGGTAAGCACTAGGTAATCTTCTCTTCTCCATGCATGTGCCGTCTGGTTATCAGCCATGGACTTGACGGGAACCACCTACACACCTCCCTTTCTCCGATGCACCATTGTGCAGATTCCAGCCATTTGAAGTGACTCAAACTCTGACCTCATTCTCCTCAGCTCAGCATGCCCATCATCCTCTTCCCAGATATCAGCTTGCTCTGCTGTGATTGTGCTACTATTACAACCCAGGCAGGGGACTGGATGACCAGAAGGCTCCTCACATGAGCTTCCCTTCTCTCTGGAATCACTGCTTTGTGTTATCTAATTGTTATTGCCTCAAATCAGTTGTCATATATTGTGTCTAGTTTTATAGTTGTTTATGACAAGAGAACCAGTCTGGTACCAGTCACTTCATCACGGTTAGTTTTTCAAAGAGTAGCATTTTTTCAAATAGTACTCATTTTTCAAAGTGTAGCAACAAAACTTTAAAAATTCAACACCATACAAAGCCAAACAAAACACATCTGACCATGTACAGCCCATGGACCACCTGTTTGTAACTTCTAGTACACACTTGCTATTCAAAGTGCGGTCTTCAGGCAACCAGCCTAGGCCTCACCTGGGAGCTTGTAGGAAATGCAGTACTTCAAGTCTCACTCCACACATATGTATTCAGAATCTGAAATTTAACAAGATATTCAGGAAATATTACGTTCATTAATATTTTCAAAGCTCTATTCAAAAGTTTATGTATTCTCTGTCCAGGTTTTCACAAACTAATACTAGGAATCACCAGAAGTACTTGCTAAAACCCACGTTCCCAGGTGCTTTTCTGACCCACAGAATCAGAACCACTAAGATGGTAACTCTTATCATCAGGGACATTTGGGGAAGACTGAGCTATTCCATAAACCTGTGAGGATCACTGGGCCCACATACCTCACTCTGATTAGGCAATCTGCCCTGTCATACCATCTTTACTTGATGCCTAATAGACAATTATTCAAGGGATATAAACTACATAGATAATTAAGTAGGTAATTTCATTTCCCCAGTGGATTTTTAGGCCATATTTTTGAAATGCGTGCTTCTCTACTTAGCCAGTGACTTTCCTCTCACATATGGCAAGGCTGGTCTTTGAGTCTTCACTTAAATTTGTCCCTTCCAGAAGAAAGCTTTAGTATTATTAGTCAGGGTTCTTCAGAGGGACAGAACCAATAGGATGCATAGATAGATAAGTGAGAGGTTATTTATTAAGGGAATTGGCTCACATGATTATGGAGACTGAGAAGTCCCACGACAGGCCATCTGCAAGCTGGAGACCTAGGAATGCTGGCAGCATGGCTCAGTTCAAGTTCAAAAGCCTCAGAACCAGAGAGGCTAGTGGCGTAACTTGAAGTCTGAGGCCAAAGGCCTGAGAACCCGGGGCAGGGGCTGCTGGTGCACATCCTAGAGTACAAAGGCCTGAGAATCTGGAGTTCTGATGTCCAAACAGCAGCAGATGGGTGTTTCAGGTCTAGGAGACAGAATCTGGAGTTCTGATGTCCAAAGGCAGCAGCAGATGGGTGTCTCAGGTCTAGGAGAGAGAATCTGGAACTCTGATGTCCAAAGTCAGCAGAAGATGGGTGCCTCACTTCTAGGAGAGAGAAAGCACAAACTCACCTTTCCTCCACCTTTTTGTTCTATTTGGGACCCCAGCAGATTGGACGGTGCCTGCTCACATTGAGGGTAGATCTTCCCATCTCAGTCCATCAATTCACCCGCCAATCTCCTCCAGAAATACACTCATAGATGCACCCAGAAATAATGCTCTATCAGCTATCTATATATCATTTAATCCAGTCAAGTTGATGCCTAAAATTAGCCATCACACCCTCCTAAACCAACCTGTCTGAAGCCTTCAATGAAAGGAAAGATGCACATATATCTATAGCTATAACTACTGACTGTTTATATGGATTAAGAGAAGTATAGTACTTTATATCTGTCATTGATGGATTTTTTTTCTCCACTGCACTTAGAAGAACCACAAACCCAAATTCCTTAGTCTGACCTTGGCACAATTCCACGCTTGGTCCCTAGTAGTTTCTAATCTATGTTGGTAACTCAACCTACAATTATACTGTTACACACTTACAGACACCACTTAAAACAAGTCGTGTGGGATTTTTGCCATAGTCACTCCTAACTATCATCTAACCAGTCACCCCTGTGTAGACCAGGTCCCAATGTATCACACCAACCCATGCATGGTATCCTATATCATATAATGCCCTGAACTTTCCCGGGTCAGAAAGAGGTGAGCCCCGCAGGCTGGTATTACAGCGATGCCCGCCCTGCCGCCTACGTATGGGATGAGTCCTCTCAAATAGCAGAAGCAGAGGGGGTGGGGGCAGATGCATGTCCCAACGACACAGGATACCATCCTTGGGGGCTCTGTGGCTCCCTTGCCAAGGTCAGACTTGTTCAGATGATATGGGGGAGCAGCGGAGTGGTGTCCATCAAGCTCTGGGAATGGGAGCTGGGTCCCCTCTCTGTGACCTTAGGAAGCTTATTTAACCTCGCTGACTCTGTTTTCCTCATCTGCATCTGGAAACTTGATGTAACAATATCAAATCATGATTTCTCGTGTGGAATGCACTTGGAGGAGGGCGGTTTGCACTGTGGTTGCTTTACCCTGAGGGTGGTCATCAGCAAGGCCTTTTGAAAGTAGACTTGAGCTTTAGGTATTAAGAACCTAAAACATATGCATAACTTTTGGCCTGGGATTTCTCTCTATTTTTAGGTCTGTGTTCCAAGGAAATAATCAGTAATATGTTCAATATTTGCATGCAGGCATGTTATTTGAAACTTTATATATAACAATCACAGTATATGATATGGTTTGGATCTGTGTCCCCACCCAAATCTCATGTCAAATTTTAATGCTCAGTGTTGGAGGTGGGGCCTGGTGGAAGGTGATTGGCTCATGGGGATGGATTTCCTCCCCATGCTGCTCTCTGGATAGTGAGTGAGTGCTCATTAGATCTGGTTGTTTAAAAGTGTGTGCATCTCCCCACTCTCTCTCTTCCTTCTGCTTTGGCCATGTAAGACGTGCTGGCTTACCTTTTGCCTTCTACCATGACTGAAAATTTCCTGAGGCCTACTCAGCCATGCTTCCTGCACAGCCTGAGGAACTGTGAGCCAATTAAACCTCTTTTATTAAACATGAAGATACTTTAATAAGAAATTGTATAAGAAATTCTTATAAATTGCCCACCCTCAGGTATTTCTTTGTAGCTGTGCAAGAATGGACACTATAAAGTATGTCAGTATAAAATTAGCCTACATCAAAGTACGGAAGATTGCCCAAACTGTGATTTATCCACATGACGGGATATTTATACGGTCATTTAAAATCTTTTTTTTTTTTTTTAATTGAGACATGGCTTGGCTCTGTCCCCTAGACTGGAGTGCAGAGGCATGATCTTAGCTCTTTGCTGCCTCAACATCCCGGGTTCAGGTGAGGCTCCCACTTCAGCCTCCCAAGTAGCTGGGACTACAGGCACATGCCACCACACTTGGCTAATTTTAGTATTTTTTGTAGAGACAGGTTTTCGCCATGTTGCCCCAGGCTGGTCTTGAACCCCTGGGCTCATGACATCTGCCCACCTCAGCCTCCCAAGGTGTTAGGATTATACGCATGAGCCACTGCTCCTGGCCTAAAATCTTATAAAGAAAATTTAATATCATTGGAAAATGCTTACAATATAAAGCAGTCAAATAAATACTCTATGTAATTTGTTATATATGTATAAATATATAGGAAAATATTCATGGTGTTATCTCTGGATGACAGTGTTGATTACGAGTGATTTATTTATTTTTCTTTATTATAATGCTCTATATTTTCAATTGTTGCAAGTCAATATACAATTAAAAAGATCTTACTTACAAAAAAATGTTGGAATTAAAGTCTGGGGGTCTGGATTTGAGTCCAGGCCCCAACAATGGCTGTGCAACCTTTAGTAGGAGAAAGCTGAAAAACGGGAAAAACTTGTCTCACCTTTCTCATCGGAGAGGCAAGAAACTAAAATAAGATAATGTGCACAGGAGTCATGTGGAAGGAAAATGGCAAAAAAGATAGAGGGGCTATTGCTCATATGAATCTGACTAGGAAACAAGAAGCTACTCTTAAAAGAAATACTGATGCTTACAAGGTTTCAGGTCACCCCTATCTCCTCCAGCCTATCTTTAAAAGAGACAAAATTCAAAACAAAACAACACAAAATCTCACGCAGAAGGTTCTTCTGCCTGGTAACGGAGTGCTTCTCTGTAGTTAAGACATAAGCTACATCTGACAACTGCACTATCAGATGGGAGCTCTGGACATGTGAGAATCATTGCTCCTGTACTGTAAGACCTGAAAGAGCCCCTCAGCCAGCCACCAGCCTTGCAGAGGATTATATGAGGTCTCCATACAAAGCTGGATGCTTCAAGATATTTGCAGTCTCAAGAGTGCATTCCCTGCCTCTGACAGAGTGGTAGGGGCTGTTACAACCCATCCTGGGGTGCCCAAGAAGACACTCAGCATTCATTGCAGGTGGTGTGGCCACAGTGCAGTCACATTGGAATCCAGTGCAATATTTATTTAACTACAAAATGTAAATGTCCTAAGTCCCAGCAATCCTACTTCTCTGCAGCAACTCTAGAGACATATTTGCTGATGTGCATGAAATGGCTGGGCATTCCTTTTAAGTACTACATGATATTCCAAAGATGAGCCATGCTAAAATAGTATTCAGACCCCAGAGACTTCCCTTGTTGTTCAGCATCTCGAGTTAAGCTGCAATGAAGTGAATCGACATGTCACAACATCAAAAGTATCCAAGAGTTTGTTTTTTTGTTTTTTTAATTAAAAAAAATTATGTTGCTAATCAGAGTATACACTATCAAATCACTTATATAAAAATAACTCAAAACATTACAATTCTAATTTCTGTGGGTGTATAAGGCACAGAAAAATGTCTGGAAAGATTCATACCAAATTGATCATATTTATTAGACCTGAGGGTATGGGGAGAATGTGGAGGATACAATCTTCCTTACCTGTATTTAAAATTATTTTTAAAAAGAATGTGTTCATGTATTACTTGTGCAATTCACATAAATTTGGCAGTAAAAATTAACATAGCTGACACAAAATGATTATGAATAGTTGACAATTGAACAAACAAATAAATATAGTCATTCAAAGACAGGTTTCTCATTGTTGGAGAAAGGATTATAAAATTGGAAAGGGGAGGAGGAGACAGAACATGCCCTAGGGTGCTGGATTGAAATTGAAGGTATAAGTAAAAACTCATGGTTTAAAAAGGGACAGAGGAAGGGAGGACGGGAGAGAGATTTAGGGAAGTCGGGGGAGAGAGGGAAAGAGATAAAGAAATTGTTCATATGTATACGCACAGAGGACCTGAAAACAATGGAACTCCACCAGCAATGAGCATACTTAGCATGTAGGCATTGGTTTCTATGTCATTCTCCTGTAAGAGAAAACAGGGCCACTTACAAAATGGTCATTGAAGGCCTGCAACCGAGAAAGCACAAGATGAGCCTGAAACTTCTGGTGCCAAAAAGTAAGGAAAAGCTCAAAGAATAACAGGGACATATCAGATGGACAAAGAAGCCAGTTTGTAGAGACTCCCACTGGCCAAATATGAGACAAATTTAGCCCAAAAACAAATAATGATTGAAAATCATGATTTATTGAATGAAATAATCATCCACCAGTTACATGGATATAAATAAATAAGTGAAAAAGAAGGAAAAGCTCTTCCTTGCAGTAGAAAGACAACTAGTAAGTGTGGAAAGAAACATTTCCTCTTGGCAACTACCATCATCGTCCTTGAATCAACCAAGAATCGTCAATGGATATTAAAACTACTGAGGGGATGTTTGAGGAATAACAGGGGACATTTACATAGTCTTGAAATATCTCCCATCAGAAGCTTACTTATTTCAAAGGAAAAGGACATTTTCCTAAGAACGGAAAAGTTGGAACACCACTGTCACCAAGACATTCAGGTTAGCAACTCCAATCATGGGACAAAGCCACATCTTGTACCCCCTGACAGGAAGAACCGAGGAGACCAAAGCACCATTTCGGTGGCATTTCTGCCAGAAATGCGTTAGCACAGACCTAATCCTCATAAAAGATCAGGGTTTAAAACACCAAATCCCTTGGTGGGATTGTAAACTAGTTCAACCATTATGGAAAACAGTATGGCAATTCCTCAAGGATCTAGACCTAGATGTACCATATGACCCAGCCATCCCACTACTGGGTATATACCCAAAGGATTATAAATTATTCTACTACAAAGACACATGCACACGTATGTTTATTGCAGCACTATTCACAATAGCAAAGACTTGGAATCAACCCACATGTCCATCTGTGACAGACTGGATTAAGAAAATGTGGCACATATACACCATGGAATACTATGCAGCCATAAAAAAGGATGAGTTTG
>NW_016805750.1:3079247-3117765 GCF_001698545.2 Rhinopithecus bieti
TAAATAAATAAAATAAAAAAAATAAAAAAATAAAACCACCAAATCCACACAGTAGCCGGCCTCCAGCCCTCAAAAACATCAATGTCGTGGAACACAAAGGAAGATGAAGGCATAATAGGAGGCCAAGGAGAGATGGGCACCAAAGGCAGCTCAAGATATGGAATTTCCTTCTATCACTAAGGATAGTATTAGGATAATCAGCCTCATCAGAGCAAAATCTGTGGATGACGGGTTATCCTATCAATATTAACTTCCTGATTTGTGTGTATTTTCTAATTTCTGTGTTTATGGAAGTGTGCATCCTTGTTTATGGGAAATGTACGCTGAAGTATTCATGGGGGAAAGAGCATCAGGTCTGCAGTTAATTCTCCAATGGTTCAGGAAAATTAAAGTGTGTGTATACACATAATTACAGTGTGTGTGTGCGCGCGCGCGTGTGTATTAGTCTATTTTCATGCTGCTGATAAAGACATACCTGAGATTGGCTAATTTATAAAGGAAAAGAGTTTAATGGACTCACAGTTCCACATGGCTGGGGAGGCCTCACAATCATGGTGGAAGGTGAAAGCTATGTCTAACAAGGCAGCAGGTAAGAGAAAATGAGAGCCAAGTGAAAGCAGAAACTCCTTATAAAATCGTCAGATCTCGTGAGACTTATTTACCACCATGAGAACAGTGCAGGCAAAACCTCCCGCACGATTCACTTACCTCCCACTGGGTCCTGCCTGCAACACATGGGAATTACGGGAGCTACACTTCAGATGAGACTGGGTGAGGACACAGCCAAATCATACCAGTGTGATACATAAAAGGAGAGAGGAAGAGAGAAAAGAATAAAAGCTGGTAAAATGCTAACAATTAGGGAATCTGATGAAGAGAATATGGGAATTCTTACAACTTTTCTGTAAGCCTGAAAATAAATTAAATTAAAAAGAAATGGCAAGTTTAAAGGCAAAATAAATGGGTAGACAAAACAACTTGCATCAAGCAACCAGGGACTCCAACCAAGATGTCAGAGTCAACAACTTGGCCAATACTGCGGAGAAGCTGTGTACACAGAATACTCAAAACCCTGGGGCCAAGGCCAGGAGCAGCAGTCCCTGCCTGTCATCCCAGCGCTTAGGCCCAGGAGTTCCAGACCAGCCCAGGCAACAGAGCAAGACCTTATTTTTACAAAAAGAAAATGTTTAAAAGACTAGCCAGGTATGGTGGCTTGTGCCTGTGGTCCCAGCTACTTGCGAGGCTGAGGAGGGAGGATCTCTTGAGGCTGAATGGTCGAGGCTGCATTGATCCATGATTGCACCACTGCATTCCAGCCTGGGAAGTCCAGCCTGGAGAGACAGTCAGACCCTATTTGGAGAAAAAAAAGAAAAAAAAATCTGGGTTCAGGTTCAAATGTCGGCCAAGAGAAAGGACAGTAAGGTCTTTCAAAACCTTCATTTCTAAAACAGTACTATTAATCCTAAATCAAAGGACGCTAGGGTGATGGAGCAGGTTTTGAGTAGTTTTGAGTGGAGAGCAGCTAGCACTGAGCCAAGCCCCTAGAATGTGCTCACAAGATGAGAGTGTGGCTAGTCTCTCCCTGCTTGCTTGCAGCCCGCAAGCCCATCACTGAAATACACAGGGAGGTGAGGGCCTCAAATACCTGAGATGCTAAGAGTAAGCACAGAGTGGGTGAGGAGCCTCTGTTTCAGGGCCAAGTCTGTGACTCGTTGGGTTGCAGAAGCTTTTTATTGAATAAAGTTCCAGGGCTCCAGTGATCCCTCAATGCTGCATCTGCAGCCCGAGGATGTAGGAACAGCTAGGTGTCAGCTGATTCAGAGGGGCAGGATAGCCAGCCCAGTGCCTGAAACGCATGGGCCTTTCCAGCGCTGCTGGATCTAGCTTTGGAAACTTGGAGGACTGATATAAAGATGGTCCCAGGCTGCTGCAGTCCTTGGCACTAGAGGGCAGGCCAGCAGGTTCCCAGTCTGCAAGGGTCAACTGAACAGGGACCTTGGCACCAACTGCAGAGTGGCTGCTGCCAACTTACACACACGCACGCGCGCGCACACACACACACACACGCTCTCCGGAGGGAACCTTAGTATATAAAAAATTAAAAATTCGTAGAATCAAAGAAGAATTGCATTCCTCAGGCAGTTTAACTCTTTCCCCTTGGGCAGGAGAAGGTTCAGTTTTGACAAAACCCCTAATATGCCTCCGCTGAGACCTGCTGTCACAGCTCTGGGTTTGAGTATCCACAGTTCAGGATGGAGGGAGAGCCCAGAGATAGGACCAGACAGGCCTCCGCCCCTCCCTCTGGCAGTTCCTCCATCTCCCCGGCCCCAGCTTCCTCCAAAGTGACATATAAAGACAGCACTGTCCAGTTCCTCCTGTCATCATGGAGATAACAGATAACACACAGCCTCCTAGAAGACACTCCGTGGTCAATAACTAGCAGCAACGACTGTGATTATCATCCACATTTGCTTCCTGGGGATACAGAAATATATCCTCCCTGGAGCCTCGGTTCTCCTGGACACAGAGAGGGACATGAGCTGCTGCTATGAGCTGTTCCTGGCGCAAGAGTTCCCAGGCTGCACGTGCCAGGCACACAGCACATGCCCAGGACACACCTGTTGAGTGAGCACATGGACAGGCACAGCCAAATCTTTCTGACATCTTAAAAGCACTGAAGGAAATTCTAAGTCCTCTTAAAAAGATATCTTTAAACACATCTATGAGCATGACTTTCCTCGCCCCTATACCTGCAAGCAGACATCGTGTTACCCTTGAGTCTAAATCATCTTTTCCCTTTTGCATTGCAAAAATTTTCCCTGACAGCCAACAGAACACATTCTTCTTCTAATTGTTGGTTTACCTCTCACAAACACTGGTGGATCTCCCCATCTCTAATCCTCACCCGCTCATTCATTAACTATCAAGTGTGGCTTTTTGGAACAATTATATTCTGTCCTGCTGTCAGCTCTATCCACACAGGTAGAGGATACATCCCAACTCCTTACACAGGATGTAAATTATTGCTGGCATACCAGTACCTGAAAAATGATTACACCCAGTGCACAGTTAAATAATGGATGCTTAGCACAGTGCATTGTAATAAGCAAAAGATATGAAATGTCTACAATTCTAAGTGGAATATGCTAAGTATTTTTTTGTAATAAAACTGTTTTGGGGGAAGACAGGCTATTGAATCATGGTCTCCAGAAAAGACATCCATGTGTCAGTTCATTTGCAGAAGCCGGCAGGCGCTGTCATCTCATCTGTGAAGTGGGGACAAGAATCATATTTTCAATCAAGTAGAGGTACTGCTTAGCACTGAGCCTGGCACATAGTAGGTGCTCAGTAAATGGCAGTAACTGCTGTCATCTGAGGAATGGCTGCCCTGGTTAGGCTGGCAGTAGGTTAGGGCAGTGTCTGCACTGGAGTGCTCACCACCTTGATGTACCTGTGGTCAGGTTTAGTGTCTGACCACAGGGAGGAGCAGGCACAGCACCCTGCCCTGCCCCACCCACCTTTCCACTGGGAAGCTGAGGGTAGAGCCTGCTTTGTCACCAAACACGGTAGAAGGTTCCGGAGGGCTGGGAGGAAATGGAGTTAGGGTGGCTCTTGAAGACTTCTCTGCCTTGGAAGCCTTCCAGAAATAAAATCCTGGAACTCAGTGCAGTGCTCAGGCCTGGGCAGTAGGGGCCTCTTCCTGAGCCCCATGCTCTACAGGGCCCTTCTGTGATCCTTGTCTCAGGACAAGGAATACGCTGATACAGGGGACATGCCTGCCTGGGGCCTGCATTCTTCCCATTTCAAAGCATGCTCTAGTCCCCTTAGGAAATCCATTTCACAGCAAAGGAAGCTGAAACCCGGAGGATAACGATTTCCCTGCAAAGCAGAAGATGTGGTCTTGCTAATTCCAAACCAGTTGTTCCTTATTCCAAAGTACTTCTGGCCTCACCCTGCCTCCTGCTCCCTTGTGACATGGGTGCCCGGGATCTTTTGCACCTGTGCAACAGGCACCTCTTTGACCTCCTTCACAACAAATGAAGCTGAGACCCAGAAGATAAAGGATTCACTGGGAAGTAGAAGAGATGGTCTTTGAAGCTGTTCCAGCCCCACCCTCTCCCCACACCTTCCAACCCTCCCATGATATGGGTTTCTGGGACCTTTGCACCTGTCCAGAGGGCACTTCTTTGGCCACCTAGACCAGTCCATCTGGTGTTCTCAAGCCAAGGCCCCCAGAAGATGCAGCAGGCTGTGCTGAGTGGGAATGAACCTTCCTGCTCTCATTCCTGCCTGGGGAGGTGGAGCGGGACCCACCACAGAGCCAGGGCTGAGAGCAGCAGAACTATCTAGAACACTCATCCCAGCATCTTGCCCACTGCAGCGCTGATGCCGGAGCAAATCACCTCCACTCACAGGGCTTCTCAGCAGAGTCCCCTCTGCAGTCCCCACAGGAGGTCTGGAGCTTGGGTGATTTCCCAGGGCCAGAAGTGCATGGTTTTCCTCTGTATCCCTAAGCACCCCAGAGCACTGAGGCACAGGGCGTAGTGCTGGGGTACTGCGTAACCTGCAGATGTTTCCAACCTTCTAAGTCTCAGCATATACATTTGTTTCCTGAGGCCATGATACTAAACATGGTGGCTTAAAACAACAGATAGTTATTTCTCACTGCTCTGGAAGCTGGAAGCCAGAAATCAAGGTGTCTACAGGGTCATACTCCCTCAGGCTTCAGCGGAAAATCCTTTTCTTGACTTTTCTGGCTTTTGGTGGCCTTCCTGAGGATGTGACTGCATCCTTCTAATCTCCACTTCTGTCTTCACACCACCATCTCTCCCTATGCCAACTCCCCCATGTGTCTCGTGTAAGGACACATGTCATCGAAGTCAGGGCCCACCTGGATAACTCAGGATGATCTCAGCATCTCCAGACACTTGATTCACTTGTATCAGGTGATATGGTTTGGCTCCATGTCCCCAACCAAATCTCATCTTGAATTATAATCCCCACGTGTCAAGTGCGGGACCAGGTGGGAGTAATTGGATCCTCGGGTCGGTTTCCCCATGCTGCTCTCATGATAGTGAGTTCTCAGAAGATCTGATGGTTTTATAAGCGTCTGGTATTTCCTTTGCTTGCAACCCTCTCTCTCCCCTGCTGCCGTGTGAAGAAGGTGCCTGCTTCCTCTTCACCTTCCACCATGATTGTAAGTTCCCTAAGTCCTCCCTAGCCATGCAGAACTGTGAGTCAATTAAACCTCTTTCCTTTATAAATTACTCAGTGTCAGGTATTTCTTCACAGTAGTATGAAAATGGACTAACACATTAGCAAAGACCCCGTTTCCAAATAAAGTAAACATTTACAGGTTCCAGGGATCAGGATGTGGATATATCTTATAAGGCACAAATAATAATAGTATTAGCCTCACAGAATTATGGTGAGGATTTAACAAGACAATGTATATTAGACAAGTGCTGAAAATATTCAGTATAGATATTTTAATTTTCTCTGCACATACATTTAGGTAAAAAATAATATATAGATCTTGATAATAGAGTCCTAGTGCACGTCAAACATTTACTTGCTTAGTTTAATTGAAACCATCTTTAAATGTTATTTGCATATTCAGGGTGAGGTATCCTTGTGCATATCCCAGGACAAGGTGTTCCCAGGGACAGGGGTAGTCGGGGTCATTAAAGGGGCTTTAAATATTACTGATGAGTCACTTTCATTGTACTAGCAAAATAAACAGTTCAAGTATAAGAGCTAAGGTTTCTAAGACACACATGGACTTTTCAGAGAAAAATGCAGCAAATGGATCAAGAGAAGAAAAAGAAAGAACAGAATTTTTTTTTTAAGATTAAAAAAAGGAAAACAGTCATAGATGTCTTTGGCAGAGAAATGGCTGAACGCTCCAAGTTGCATCTCAACTGTGTGGCCCTCCACAGGGGTTAACAGAAAAGTTGAAGGGCCTGAGAAAAGCAAGTCTTCAACAATATGTGCAAAATAATTATTAATTTTTTAAATCTTTGTAGAGACAAAGTCTCGCTAGTTGCCCAGGATCATTGCACTCAGCCGCAAAATGATCATATATGTAAAAAGCAACGGTCTGTGCATGCATGAGTATGCTTTCCTGTGCACATATAAGCATGGAATGATGACATACTTCTACCTCGCAACCCGGTGGAAAGGGCCAATCTCCCTCCCCCAGTTCACTGCTGTCCCTTCAGCAAAGGGACAGGAATGAAGAGGGAGTTTTACTACTTCTGTGATGTGTGGCAATTTCTCAGCAAAGATGGCAGCAGGATTTGCCAGTGCAATCTCAAAATTAAGGAAATTTCACATCCAGCTGTCAAAGGCTGTCAAAGGACAGCTGGGTGTGACTAAGGCAGAGGAGCTCCTGCTCTTGTCTGAACACTACTCTCCTCCCCACTCCCATCTACAGAACAGATTGGCTCCCAGACAACTTCCCATACTCTCTAATTCTGCTGTAAGGGTTTGGGTACTTTGCCAGGCAGGTCCTGGGCACCTGATGGATTTTGAATGGGAGACTGAGTGACCTGCTGACCGGCCAGGCTCCTGAGACCCACTGGCAAATACCCTGTGGTCTTAGCATCCCCTGTTCCATCCACTTGCATGAGGACAAAATGAAGAGCTTCAAGGCCCTGCCTGCTTAGGGATGCTGGGCACCAGGGTGCTGTGCCCAAGGGTGCACATGCTCTGGTCCCTGGCACGGCCAGGCCTGCAGAGGAGGCAGGAGTGAGTCACCACAAAGCTATGCTGCACAGGTGCAGTGAAACTGTGATACGCTGGGAACTGAGCCCAGGCTGGGCTGTGGGCCCTGGAGGAGAGGGGGCCAGTCAGCACCAATCCCCAGGGCTGAAATATAAAACACGCTATGGCTCGCCCTCTCTGAGAGTGCACCGGCTTTCCTACTTCTGAGGCTTTGTTTTGCCACAATGGATGCATTTCTGAGTTCCTGTCTTTGTAAACAGATACCATTCAATGCAGCGGGTGATTTTCAGGCCATCCCTCTCTCTGCTTTCCCACATTTTGGAGGAGCAGAATTCAAGTTCTAGTTCTTGCCCTAAGCTGTTGTGTGATCTGCATGGGCCGAGTCACCAGTCTGGGCTCCGACCTGCTCTGTGAAACTGCAGTCAATGGGGCTGGTGCATGTCCAAGGACAGCAGGAAGCAGCATGCCCTGAAGTTACCCATGAATCCTCTTAGTCATTCCCCGGGGTGCCCTGATGCTGATGGACAAGGCCACACTTAGATTCAAGTCTGCAAGGAAGGACTGCAGCATCTAAAAGCTATCACCTGGCCAGCATCTGGAGAAGGTGGTGCTGGGGCAGGTGCCTTAGCAGGAGTGGGGAAGGAAGGAATTCACTTCAATGAATGATACTGAACTTTGCCCAACATCCTCCTAGCTAGAGGAGAGTCTGGGTTTCCTTTCCAGAGACTCTGATAAGACAAAGAATCAGCTTATGGTTCCATGCTTTCCTGGCTCTCTGGTGACCGGTGGAGGGAAACGAAGGAGATGAGGTTTCCACTGTTGATCAATGGGGAATGCCAACCAAATGTTGCAGTGTTTTAAACTGCCCCGAAACCCCTTTGCAGTAGGCAATGGTGAATCCAAATAGCACACATCTGGGAGCAGTGAGGACGGGCTCTGCTTGCTACTCACTGCAGGGGGACACAGTAAGCTGTTCTGAAACCCCAGCTGCTGGCTGGAGGTGGAGGCAGCCTGGATGCTCCAGAAACTCGAGGCCTGCTTCATAACTCACCATGTTGCAGGAATGTGTCATCCTCAGAACAATGTCACTAAAGGCCTGGGGGATTTGTGTCTGCCTCAAAATCATACCCGGCCTTATTTTCAAATCACTGCAGTTACCACCAAATGTTGTGCCCTTTCTTTTTTGCAAGGCAGGGGCGCTGGGCTAACACAACCTGAGCTCCCTTCCTGCTCAAAGCACCAAGAGTTGTGCCCTTTTTTTCATGCAAGGCAGAGGCACCGGGCTAACATGACCTGAGCTCCCTTCCCACTCAAAGCCACGCCACAGACACCTGTCACTACAGCTGCTCCCCAAGCGGCTCTGTGTGGTTTCGGCTGGTGTCACAGTCACTCAGGCACCCCTGGGGTTTCTGGGGGCGGGGTCAGCTTGCCCTAAGACAGGCATAGCAGCAGCAGAGGGGTCCGCAAGTGGGAATTCTGTATCCTTCTCTGCAGGGAATGGGGAATCCCTTGTCCTTAGAAATCTGGGGGCATCTCATGGCCTCTACATCTAAAAGAACCAGGTAAGCCCCCTTACTAAGTGCCAATCCTCTCCAAGTTTTGCTCAGGGGCTAGTGTTGGGGTGATGAGTGAGGTGTTTGCAGTCTTGGGAAGAAGCTCAATGTGACCGTGTAACAGAAGGTGAGATTGCCCAGGGCAGGAGGGGACAGTCCAGTCATTGGGACAGGAGGGGTGCGGGGTGCAGGGGATGCAGCAGGAAAGCGCAGCGGTGGTGTCAAAACTGAGTGCAGGGTCATTCTCCACCAACATAAGCATGCAGACTTAATCCCATGGTCAGCCTCCCCGAAGCTCAGTTTCTCCCCTTCTGTGAAATGAGATTATAAAGTGACTTTCCCATTGTAGGACTGTTGCAGGATGGAGAGAGACAGGCAACACAGAGGAATCCACTCAGGGTCTGACTCCTGCACACCCACCACGTTGGCCTTGCTTTCAGTCTTTCCTGCCTGGTGAAGAATCCCGTTACAGCTCATTAGAATCCAGCACGCCCTCCGTGCACATGCCTGCCGCCTGGCCACATCAGCTCTCTCGCTGTGGGGCCCTTTCCCAGGTGCAGCAGAGACAGAGAAAGATTCAGGTCCCAGGTGCTCCCGGGCTGGGGCAAGACACACCTGTAAGCAGATTGCAACATGAAGTAGTGACAGATGTTTGCCCAGAGGGCCTCAGGAGTGACTGTCTGTGCCTGGGGGTATTCCCCCGGGCATATGAGGCAGAGGCACTCTGATGCTGTAACACACACAGCAAACAGGAACAGAGTATGTTCATTCTTTTTTATCATATATGCCTTCATTTTCCATTCATTCATTATTTCTTGGTTATCTACTCTGTGCCAGGCACAGAGAAGTTTCCCAATAAGGGAACAGCCCACCATTCAGAGGAAATGATGGCTCGGAGGGGCTTTCCCTGAACAGGGTCACTGCTCTGCCCGCCTGTCCTCACAGCGCCATCATGGGCCTGAGGCTGCAGCTCTCACTGGGGTTCACGCCACTGGACAGTCTGCCTGGCCGATTCCTGTGTTCCCTGTCTCGATCTCCATCCCACAGCATTGTCCTACTCACAGCACCAAGGACAGGACTGGACAAGCTTCAGGTGACTGAAAGCAAGGTGACCATGGTGGGTGTGCAGGAGCCAGACCCTGAGTAGTGAGTTCCTCCGTGTTCCCTGTTCCTCTCTAACCCACAGCAGTCCTGTTGGTCAGTCTTGTTGACGGCTGTGGCCTTTGGTGTGGGGAGTGCTCCGGGGAGGGTGCTCCAGAAGGGGTGTCTCCTCCCTGGCTTCAGGGAGCACTTTGTATGAGAGCCAGAGATGGCTGCACAGAGGCCGTTAGGGAGAATGGACATTGCAAGCAGAGGGACGGATGTAAGCCAAGGCACAGAGGTTTGCACTACTTAAGGTGGTGAGGGAGCAGGACGGTGCTGTGGGGAGCTGTGTGCTCAGAAGCTAAGCCCAGACAACGGCCCCAGAGGAGGGGCCTGGGAAAGCCACCCAGAGTGTCTGAGCGACTCTCACTCCCTTTGGTGCCTTAGCCTGAGTGTTTTGAAGGCAGAGCTGAGGCAAAACAGTATGTGTGAGTAGTTTATTCCGGAACATGACCCCGTAAGCAGGGATGAGGGAAGGAAGGGCAAAAGCAGCAGATGCCCAGCCATTTGAAGGACACACCATCAAATTCACCACTGCTGTGGGCAATGGGGCTCCACCCCAGGACCCCTCTGGAGGACGCCGTGAAATGATTCCAAATTATCCACTATGGGGAAGGAAGGCTTCTCCGCTGTTGGTCAGGCTGGCCCCAGGACCTGGTAAGTCACTGCAGTTCAAGATTGCCTGGGAGCACAGGCTGGGCAGGCTGCACGGGGTGGCTACGCTGCAGTCTCAGACCCTCCTGGGGAAGACACAAGGGGCTTATCCCTGGGCCTGACCTGCTGCCTGCTCTGGTTGCTTCTGTGTGGACTGATCAGTGCCTCTGCAGAGTGGTCCCTATAAAAAGGCTTGAGTCTGAGTTGGGGCTGAGAGTTCTAAGTGGGGCATGAAAGGAGATCTGACTAGGGATTTAGGGAAAAGCAAAAGCCATCAGTCCCAGCTGTCTGACGTGGGTCTTTGCCGAGGGCTAGATTTTCCCAAACTTGGAGCCAAGCATTCCAGGGCAAGTAACTGATTTGGGAAGTGCAAGGGAGACAGGGAGGGGACTGGGTGAAGGATGGCACCCAGTTAAGGGGGTGAGACTGCGGCTATTGATAAAGTGGGTGACTGCAGCTTGATCCCATGAGAAGACTCCCAGAAACATGCATCCCAGGCTTATTCGCCCCTACAAGAGGTGAGGAGCTGGGGGGTTCAGACCCATCCACAGTGTCTTACAACACAACTGCCAGTCCCTGCCCAAAGTCCCTGTCCGTCATTGGTTGGGAGCTGTTCCCAAGGGTATAAGCTCCCTGGCTCTCGGGGCCTGCCATGAGAGTGGAGTGACTTTTTCAAGTTTTGAACAAAGCTCTCAGACACGGGAAGGCAGATTCCAGCTGTTCTGTCCAGTAAAGCCCTTGATCCAGGCCTCAGCCATAGGACATGGAACAGGACTGCTGCAGGCTATCTTGATGGCCAGGAGAAGCCACTTGCAAACCCCTGCTCCAAGTCCTCAGCCTGGGAGATCGCCCTTCAGTTCAACAAGCACTTCCTATGAGTCTCTCACCGGCTTTGCTTTGGTTTTCTCCGCAGCCTGCAGCACCCTATCAGGCATGAGAGTAAATGTTTATTTGCTTCTTGGATTACGGTCTGTCTCCCCGACAGATCTGATCAGCTCTCCAAGGACAGGGACTCGGTCATACTGTTTTATCTCAAGTGCCTAACACGGTGCCTTCTCCGTGAAAGACGCTCACGTATCTGTTGAATAAAGGAAATAAGGGAAGGAAGGAGCGATGCCTGAGATTCTCGGAGACTAGCTGTCAATCAATGTAGTTTCCTGGGGAGAAATGCAGGTCCCTTGCCACAGCTTAGCATAAGTGCCTTCCTTTGGCTTCCCCTGGGCCCTAGGGCTGGCTTCCCAAAGCTGCTGTTCAGTGGCCCACTGGGGGGGATTCCTCTAGGCACCATCACAGCCATTTCCAGTAGAGTGAGTCCTCTGTGAATCCTGGCAGATCTGAGATCCATGCCCTATCCCACCTCCTCTATCCAACCCCAGCCCCACGGTCTTCCTTACACATAGTTGGTGGTGTAAAGTCACAGCAGTATTCAAAAGGTTAAAGCAGAGTGAACTGTTAATTTTAATGCTTTCTCTAAGCTTCAGTTTTAATAAGCGAAAATGATGTTCTTATTTGCAGTAAAGTGGTGTTATAAAATTCTGTCTGTCAAGCTCATTTTAAAACCATGGAAATAAATGATCTGACAAAATCAGGCTATTAGACAAGTGAGGAAGAGTGATTTCCATAAAAGTAGAGGAGCTGTTCCTTAATTTCACACTTGGTAGTCTTTCGGGTCGACTAAATTTTTAAATAAGTGATAAAATTATATTAGCGCAATTGCATTTTTATAGATTTTTTTGGTCATTGTACTCTTTTTCAATCCCTTTATTTTAACTCAAACTGTTCTGCTGAAAGGTTACTCTCAACTTATGTTACCTCGTAACAGTCTTCTGCCCACGACATGGCCTGAAGCTCGCAAATCCTCAGACTGCCCTGGCAGGGTCCAGTCGAAGCATGTGTCTGAGAAATGGCCATTCCCTGCTAGGCACATGGGCTGGGGTCTACGGTCCTGGGTGCAGAGGCAGGGCAGGGAGGCCACTGAGGGTATCCCATGGGGCTGGGAGCTCACCTGTACCTGGGTGTCTGAGCTCACTCAGTTTTTGCTGGAAATAAAAAATAAAGAGAGAGAGAAATAGGAGGTCGTGTTCTGCAGAAACCCTCTTTCCTCCAACTCATGATGCTGGGTGTAGACGGCAGCTGTCACTGTTTGCTGAAGTAGCTGCATTTAGGGAAGAGGAAAGAATGGTGGTTCTTTTGTGATCCGTCCTGTGCCCACCATCTAAGAACCCTCAAATCATCACATCTCCAGCCCAGGCCGAGGATTTTTGTGTCAATCACTAGGAAAATCCTTAGAGAAAGCCCAGGATCCCAGGTCTCTTGTGCGAGTAAGAGAGGCAACCTGGAAATAACACTGATGGGACAGACCTGGGCCCAGCTGCGTGGGACAGAATGCTTCAGACTTGACTTTTCATCACTAGAACAACTTCTATGATGTGCATCTTTCATACTTCCTTCTGCACTGTCCTGTGCTGATTTTCCAGGTGAATTGTTCAGAGGGCAGACATGGGCCTCCTGTAGGCTCAGCCTTAGCCCTGAGCCATCTCCAGGGCCCAGCTCAGGGCCTGGGGTCTGCGTCCATTTGCTGCTGTGTTTTCAGATAATTCTAAGACCCAGCCAGCAACCCCTACTCCCCTCTGAAGCCTGAGTTCCCCTCTTGCTCTGTCCCACCCATTCCACCCCCACCTCAGGTCTCTGCCAGATTCACCATCCTCGTCCATGTCTGGTCATCTCTTGCCCATGGTGCCCTAAGTATAGCCAGTCAGGTGATACAACATAAAGTTTAGTTTGGCAAATGACTGCCCCTCCTCTTCAGTGGTCAAGTCTGGGTTCAGAATCTGAGACCTGGGGCTGTGCGGAAGCTGGGAGCTCAGCCTTGACACCCACCTGATCTCTGGGCTCTGTCTTCCTGGCATGCATTGAGGAACTCTGGCTGACAGGCTATTCTCTGGGCTTCCCAGGGCATGTTTTTAAAACATGTATTCATTTCCGGGTAGTCTTTTTCCAGGAAAAGTATGAGGCTCCTTAGTGGGAGAAAACGCACCTTTGTTGAGCATCTACTATGTGCCAGGCACAGGGCTAGGCTGCCAGAGTGCAGTCAGTTTGTTTATTTGGACAGGAAGGGTGTGGTGCTCATTTGGGAAGCACGGCTCTTGGAACAAAAGAGCATTCTGTCCCAGTTGGGGAATGGCCTCCTCTTCCTGAAAGCCAAGCACGAGGAAAAAGGAGAGGCAGGCTGGGTTAGCACTTCGGAAGGCACTGAGCTTGAACTCAAAGGTTGTGAGAATCCACTCACCACATGCATTTTTAAAATTATGAATTTAGTCCAAGTTTTCTCAGCACTTTCTGTGTGCCAAGCACTGTGCTGGCTCCTTTAATATTAAATAGAAGGTCAATTGTGAATGCAGGGCGTGGTGGCCGGGGGAGGATGCCTGCATTCCCCTAGAGGACATTTCAGGCTGCACTCTTGGCTCAAGAGTAAGAGAGGCAACCTGGAAACTTATATCCTCCAGTGCCTCAGTCTCTCCATCAGTACAATGGGTGCTCAGGGTGCCCAAGGGCTCTTCCACCCCTGGCGTCCTGTAGGCAGAAGATCTGTGGACATTAAGAAGCCGAGAACTGCAGGCTGGGTCTGTGTGCCCTCTGCCAGCCACTGAACACTGCTCTGATATTTAAGGGAGCATCTTCAGAACTCAGAAGTCAAAAATCACATTCTCCAGAGTCTCTGAGAGGCAATGCCTGAGCTTAGGGGAATGTTAAATTTCCAGTGTTTCCTGCAAAAGAGGAGGAAGCGCCGATAGGCAAAGCCTGAGGGGTGGCCTTGGAGGGACAGGGCTGTCTCTCCCAAGGAAGGAATAAAGAAGTCCAAATTAGTCATGTTGTATTACTTCTTTTTATGGCAATGCTCTGAAAGTCTGCAAATGTCAGCATGTTAATTTACTGTCACTCAGTGATATTATTTCATCCTTTCAAAAATGTGTTTCTTGCATTTTCAGTAGCATACTCCAAGTGTTCTCCATCTCAAAGTTTCTATAGATAGTGCGACTACTTTCACTCTGACCGTTGCCAAAATGTAGAAATTCATCGTTGACTGCAGCCACATATACGTTACAAGTGGAGCTGGGACTCGGGTTTCCTGCTTACAGAAACTGGGGGAGAGGTCTGAATTTTCTCTGTGTTCTTGTTCTATCACCTCTTGTCCTCCGAAAGTGCTCTGTGGTTTCTCTCTCAAGGCACGTGCAGAGATAAATTTCATAGAGAAATGTTAAGCCGTCAGTCACGGCTGAGTTTGTATATGAAGTCAGAACCCTCTCTGTCTGCGAGCCCAGCCCCCTCCGCCCCAATGATTCTCCTATGGTGGCAAACTTATTTCAAAAATTCTGATGAAACACTTTGTAAATTTTGTTATTCTGTGATGATAATAAATCATTATAGCCTTAAACACTTCTCTAGCTTGGAGCCTCAGTCACAAATTATCTTGTCATTCTGACCAAAACATTCTCCAAAAAAGCTTGACAAGTGCTAAAACCCAGAACATGAAACCATGTGTTGTTGTGAAAGCAAGATTCAGAAATGTCAATTAATTAGATTAAGAGGCTACTTTTAGCTTTACCCGTGTTGCCAAATAACCCTTAAAATATGCATAGCAGTGGAAATCTACCTCCGCGGTACAGTACTTCTGTGCTGAGGGAAGACAATGGCTCGGACTAATGGACAAAATTGTTGTATCTGTCAGTCAGCTGCAAAGAATGATCTAGAAGCAAATGTCTTGCTTCTTTTTCCACAATGTGGTTTCACGAGCTGGGTAAACGCTACCATTTATGAATTTGAAGAGTTTCCCCCCTCCCACTCCACCTCTTAAAATCATACACAGATCAAGAAGAAAAGTCAAGTCTTTTCATATGTCTTTACTAGTAAGATAGGTTTTTAATGTCTTTCTGTGCATTTTTTTAAAAAAATTTGCATTTGCATTTTGAAGTTCACTTTGTAAAAAAAAAAATACATCGTGGAGAAATTATTTAAATTTTTTTATCCTTGTTTCTTGAAAATCTTATCTTTAAATAATCTATATCCTCAATTTTATTTATGCCATAAACTGTTCCTATATTTTAATGGTCTGTTTGCTTTAAAAGGGGTTGTTGGTTTTAATAGCTCAGTTGCTATCTTTGTAAACTAAACTCCTTCTGACGAAATTCGAGCAGATCATCTCTGCCTGTGAGTGGAAGGCACATTCCAACCCCTGAAAAGGAAATTTAAGCCAAATAAATGTTCTGCCCAAATTAAAATACATAAAATGAATAGTTAACTCGGACAAGAGCTGATGGACGCAACAGTTGGGCGCGGACATGTGGGTGTCAAGAACGCTGACTGCCAGGCAGGGCCTCAGGAGAGAAAACCCAAATGAAATTAATTTCCTGTAACCCCCTTTATCTATTCCTCAGGACTAATTGATGGCACGGACGTCTTGGGTAAGCAGAAACGGCCAGGGCAGACAGCATCGTGAAGGGTGGTGTAGGTCTCTGCCCTGCCGAGGTCTGAAGATGGATGGCTCAGAATTGCAGCCTCTGAGCCTGGACTTGGAGGTCCCCCATCAGTTCTCTAAGGGGCACAGGGAGAAGAAACTCTCCTCCAAATTCTCAAGACCATTGAACCCACCTTGATTATATTAGAATCCATGTGGATTCTGGCAGTAATTTTAGGACAAGTCATTTTCATGGAGAAAGGACAAGGAAATGGCAGGGAGTGGGGGAGTGGGGGCACTGGAAGAGAATTCTATGAAGCTTTGCAAGACTGCATGGAGCTGTGACAGCAGCCCCTCTCCTCTTGGCATTCATAACCTCACCACCCGCTGCCCACGGCTGCCCCCCAGCAGCGAGCATGAGGAGCTGCGAAGGCATGAAGGAAAGCTGCCTTCTCCCCAGTCGGGGTGCCCCCGTCCTGCTGGTCAGGGCGAGATGTGCCCTGTGGCAAGTGGGGGACTTACTGGGGGAGGGATTTCCTGCATGGGGCCACTTCCTGTGTGATGTTGTTTTGTGCGGGGCCAAGAGAGGGGGGACAGGGTGCCCTGCAGCAGGCTTCCAGGTTTCCATGTCTCACAGATCCTGTGGGTCCCCCCTGCTGCTCTCATCCCCACCCGTCTCAGCCAGTCCCACTGTTTCTAGCTAGCAATGAGGCAATTAATGAGCTGTACAGAAGCCCTAAGTTATCTCTGGAACTAGATGGGTAATAAACACATAAATAAGTAAATAATTAAATAACTAAATAAAATAAAACGGATGAGTGAGGCACCAGAGCTCTAGTCTCCATGGAATGAGTTGTACGGGGTAGCAGAAACAGCAGGGGAAGAGGGGGAGGCCCATAGCTCCAACCTTGGCTCTGCCGCTGGCATGGAGTGTGTGACCTTGGGCAAGTCACTCCTCCTTGCTGGGAGCTCTCCCACCCGGTCAAAGACCCCGTGTGGAATAGGTGCCAATAGGAGAGCATCGGGGAGATGGGAGCATGAATGACTCAATGCCGCAAGAGGCAGGGATATCCATACGGCCTCACATTCCTTCATCTTCCCAGTCTGCATCTGGCCAAAAGCTTCCTCCTGCAAGCCCTATGATTGTGGGGACATATTCTACCTGTGCACAGGGAAGCCACCCTCAGCCAGTGACAGGCAGGAGGTGGTGGACCATCAGCTGCCTTACTCTGGGGTAGGGCCACTCGAAGATGAGAGTTTCCCGCACAAACCTACAAAGGTTCCCGGGGACCAAGTACCAGTGGCCTATGATGGCAGCCTGCTCCTTAATGCATTGGGAATTGGTTTCCTTTTGTCCCCCATCTGCCTCCTCTTCCCTCCTATCTGAACCTTCCGGGCTCCCCTGTCAAATGAACTACCTGCCCTCAAAGCCTCATCTCAGTCCAGCTTGTGGGAGAGCCCAGCCTACAAGACAGATGGGGAGGAGCAGGGCCTGGGGTCAGCCAGAGAGCGGATGTCCTGTCTAAAATGGGCGGCTGCTGCCCGGTTCCAGCCACCTGCCATCATGCAGGAATGTGGCATCCGGAGATGCCAGAAATCTGACTGTTGTATGAAATCTCCCGATCTTCAAAATTTGGCAATGAATTCAAGTTTTGTGGGTTTTTCCTTTTTTTTTAAAGAGGTGTGGCTCAAGCCAAACAAATCAGCAGGTCATATTCTGTCCACAGGTCACATTTTGCAACCTGTGCCAGGTAAAATATTCACTGTGCAGTTCAGGTGCCAGAGACAGGGCCAGAGACAAGGCCAGAGACAGGGCCAGAGACAGGGCCAGAGACAAGGCTCCTCTTTCTAGTAAATTCTCATCTGCAGCCATAACAGGGTTTAGGAAGTCATGACCACAAGGACCAGCAGTCTTTGGGCAGAGAGGCCCACTCTGACTCTGGGGTGGGGGTCCCCAGCTATACCTTGTGGAGAGAGTGGCCAGGAGGTTCTCAAGGTCAGCATGGCCCACCCTGTACACCTCTGGCCCAAGGAGGAGGAGACACTGCCTGCCCCATCAGGAGAGCCTACTCCCAGTGGGTTACAAAATCCTATAGTTGGCCGGGTGCAGTGGCTCACATCTGTAATCCCAGCACTTTGGGAGGCTGAGGCAGGTAGATTACCTGAGGTCAGGAGTTCGAGACCAGCCTGGCCAACATGGTGAAACTCCGTCTGTACTAAAAGTACAAAAATTAGCGGGGCGCGGTGGTGCATGCCTGTAATCCCAGCTACTCTACTTGGGAGGCTGAGGCAGGAGAACCACTTGAACCCGAGAGGTGGAGGTTGCAGTGAATCAAGGTCGCACCATTGCACTCCAGCCTGGGCAACAAGAACAAACCTCTGTCTCAAAAAAAAAAAAAAAAAAAAAAAAAAAAAAAAAAAAAAAAAAAAGAAAAGAAAAGAAAAAAGAAAATCCCATAGCTTGGTTTCTCATCAGGATGCTCCCTATTGTAAATTGAAGTCCTTGAATCAGGGGTGCTACTCCTTGAGAAATCTGAGAAGGTCATACCAGGGCTCATTCCCGCTTTAGCAAACTGAGGCCAGACATTATTCAAGATGCACAGAGAATCACCTACCAGCCCTTTGCATCCTGGACTGGAACCTTAAACATATGGCTTGAACCTGACCTTCAGGCAGAGCCAGGCCAGCTGCTCTGGGCCTGAAAGCAGGTGGGAACACACCTGCTCTCACTATTGTAAAAGGAAAGCCCCTTTCCCCTGAAAGTTGCTGAGTCACACCAGGGTGGGTCACCCACAAAGGGAAAAGTGCCTGAGGCCAAGGCAGAGACAGAGTGAGGTGGGGTGCTGAGAAGGGTGGAGGGGCAGGTTCCTGGTGACATCACTGAGCACCCATGTCCAATTGGGCCTGAAGCCCCTTATCCTGGATTTCAGTCACATGAGCCCAAATCCCTTTCTTTGCTTAAGATCCTTAGCAAATTCTTGCTGACAGCATCTTGACGAGCACCCCTGGCCCCTGAGCCTGGAGAAGAACAGGTGTCCTGTGAGTCACAGGTTCTGAAAAGCAGTGGAGAGCACCATTTGTTAACCAGGATCCACCACGAAGGCCTAGAGATGGACTTCAGGGAGCCCATGTCCCCCTACACTTAAGCAAATGCATGTAGGTGCTTGCATCCACTTTCTCCTGAGGAGAGAGACTGTATTTCTCAAAGGGCCTACAACCCCTAAATGGTCAAGAAACTGGTATACCTAGCCTGGTCAATGTAATGAGACTCCGTTTCTACCAAAGAAAGAAAGATTAGCTGAGTATCGTGGTGCCTGCCTGTGGTCCCAGCTACTAGGGAGGGCGAGGCAGGAGGATGATTTGAGCCCAGGAGTTCAAGGCTGCAGTAAGCTATGATTGCACCACTTGAAGTCCTTGAATCAGGGGCGCCACTCCCTGAGGAATCTGAGAAGTTCACACTGGGGCTTATTCCCCCTTTTGCAAGTTGAGACCAGACATTATTCAAGATGCACAAAGAATCACCTACCAGCCCATTAACAGGACCCTTTTCATCCCAGACCATAACCCTAAACACACAACTTGAACCTGACCTTCAGGCAGAGCCAGGAAGGCAAGAGAGGAACACCCTGTCTCCAAAAAAAAAAAAGTTGTGATATAAAGTTCTAATAAATCCCCATCTGAGACACACTGGAATAGAATAAAATGCATTTATTTCGAAAATGGTCATGGTGATATTTTGCTTTGGACGATTCAGAAGGCACTCCCTAGGATGTGACAAGTGACACCATCAGTCTCACCATCTCAAAAGCAGCGCCAGAAGGGACATCTAGGGACCAAGCCCTGTAGTTTCCACCAAGGAGAGGGCCAGCCCTCCAATGCCCTCCTTTCTCTGCAAGCTCAAGTGGCATCCATCCTTCAAGGTCCAGCTCAGGCCCTGTCTGGCCCAAGGAAGCGCTCCTGGCTGACCCACTTCAAGTTTCAGGGTTTGAACCTTGCAATTTCACTTTGTTTTCTGCCTAATCGTGTTCTTCATTCCTTGTATGTTGTCATTGACTTGGCATGACTGCTGACTACATACAGCTTGACTCCAAACTTATGAAAGGCAAAGGCAGGTCTTAGGAATTTTCTTCTTGTTCTTGGTGATGACACAGGGCCTGAGGGCCTTCTCTCAGCCTGCACAGGTAAGATGAGAGCTTACCCTTGCCTGAGAATTGTGCAGGGTCCAGGAGACCCAGCTGGGCCCCCATGTGTCTTGGGGAAAGTTCCTCAGACCCTCTCTCAGAAGAAAACCATAGGCCCCCCATGTTCAAATGGGCCATGGTGGTCAAGTCCCTTGCAGGCCCTGCCCTCATTCATTCTCTGGGAGTCCGGAAGCTCCCTCCATCCCCCACCACTCCTTCCCCTACCCGTGCCCCCAGAGCCTCCATCAGGCCCAAGCACAAGGCACCATCTCCTCAGCATCTCCTTGCTTCCCCTGCCCCACTCCATCCATCCTTCCCCATCTCTTGGCTGCTAGAAAGAGAGGGAAGGGTCTTTCTGGTGGGTGCCTCACATCTCTGACTTTTTAGTCCCATTTAGGAGAATAAGCCCATTTTTTTTCCCTGGACTTCAGAAGCTTTTTGTCCCCACTTGCCCCTTGGAAGGGAGTCACACAGGGGTGAGAGTAGAGGGCATTTAGAGAGCAGAGGCTGTGGCCAGGTTTTCAGAGCACCTTCTCCTTTGGGATCACTGTTGCCAAGCACTATGCTGAGCTTGTTGAGAATGGGGATATTGAAAACATTTGAGAAGGCTGAGATGAGAAGCTGGAGAGAGCAGAGTGAAGGTAGGAGTCATCTGTTCAATGGCCACACCTTTGACAAGTGCAGTAAAAAGGCAGGTGATATGGTTTGACTGTGTCTCCACCCAAATCTCATCTTGAATTGTAGCTCCCATAATCCCCATGTACCATGGGAGGGTCCCTGTGGGAGGTAATTGAATCATAGGGGTACGTCTTTCCCATGCTGTTCTTGTGATAGTGAAGAAGTCTCACGAGATTTGATGGTTTTATAAATGGGAGTTCCCCTGCCCACGCTGTCTTGCCTGCCACCATGTAAGATGTGTCTTTGCTCCTCCTTCATCTTCCTCCACGACCGTGAGACCTCCCCAACCATGTGGAACTGTGAGTTCATTAAACCTCTTTCCTTTATAAATTACCTAGTCTTGGGTATGTCTTTATTAGCAGTGTGAGAACAGACTAATACAGCAGGGAAATTGAATTTCTTTTATGTGCTCTCTTTCTCCCTGGGACCACCCACTGGTGCAGTACCCCCAGGAAAATCTTGGTTGGCAGGGTGCTTCTCATGAAACCAGAGCCCCAGGAGACCCAAGCCCTAGTCTCACTGAAACACAAGAGCCAAATGTCAAACTCCTTCCAGAACCATGGCCCTTTTGGAGATAGGGGTTGGGAGGGTTGGGTAAGGCTGTCACTGGGTGGATGCTCCGTGTTTCTAAAGCTGCTGAAAACAGAAGCCTGGCTGATCTTCCTGATTCACACCGTGGGGCCCAGGCCAGGACACTGATCCCCTAATCCTCATCTATGAATGGGCGTCACAGAGATTACAGCCCTTCTCCCTCCCAGGATGGCTGGGGAGACAGATACAAGAAGAAAGTAGTGAGGTGAGCTTGTGCCACCCGAGAAGAATATCAGGACACGACTCGTTGGGTTGAAAGCAATGTGGGACAAGGCCTCTGCTTTCTTGGGTAACCAAAACATGAGGAAGGACCTGCTGTATGATCTCGGCTGGAAGGCTTGCTGGAGAGATGGGCTCTGAGTCTCACCTTTACGGCTGCCTCCCCCAGCAAATCCATCCATGTGCCATTTCACCACAGGGAGGGGAGAATTCCTGAGATCCCAGTTCAATAGACACAGTCTCTTGTGCCCCAAGCTCAGCACCCACTAGAGAGAGGGTAGGTTGGGCTGAGTGAGGTCCCCACAGGTGCTATCCCCAGTAACCTCAGCTGCACGGAGCAGCCCCTGCTGCCCAGCAGGTCCACACATTTCAGGAAAGCCGCCTTCCTCTATCTTCAGCCACATGCACTTCTTTCTGAGGGCTGTCATAGCAGCCCTTCAAACTCATTTGACTGGGTTGCAGCTCATCACACTGTCACCAACTCAGTTTTCATTAGGCGGCTGCTTCTCTGTTAGCCTAGCCAAGCAGAAGAACTCAAACACATGCACAAATTAAATCGACATCCAAACTCCACCAATATACAAAGCAATTTAAATGATATTCATTAGAGCAATGACAAGCCCTGATGAGGCTTTCAGGAGCCGGGTCCTTCAGCTTTTGCCGACTCGGTTTCATGGTCACTGAGGCGGAACTCCAGCGACTGTACCTCCATTTTTTTTTTAAACTAAGAAAATGACTCCTTCCCGACAGACACACCTATCTCATTCTCTCTCTTTTCCTCCCAGCTGTCTCTTGGCTCAAGTTTACCTAGCCCTGGTTTCTGGACACAGGTATGGCCACGAACAAGAGAGTCACATAAAGGAAATAAAAAGCAGCCACACTGACTTCTTTTTTCCATAAATGCTCCAATTAAAACAGATTTCAGTTTCTCATAATTTCATTTCACTTGGCCTGGGAGATCTCTAACTCACAATTATGACGGTCATAAGTGTGTCCCTGGATTCCTGCTATGGAAGAAAAAAACGAAAGTGAAATGTTGAAATGCAATAATTTAAAAACTTAACCCCCCCAAATTTAAGAAGTCATTTCCGAAGTCCCATTTATATCTTTTAATTTTTTTAAAAGAAAGCAGGATGGTCTCCTCTGCTGATGCCTGGGGCTTCGAAGGCCAGGACAGAGGCCTAATGGGGTCTGCAGCGGTGCCTGGGGCAGGGAGTCCCACTACCCACGCATGGGGGCTGACAGCCATGGTGGCCATGGAGCCAAGTCTGTTTCCAAGTCGTGGGGTGTAAAGAACAGCACAAGGACCGCCTGATTCATCACTGACTAAGGGCAGAGCAAGGTCACGACTACATCCATCAGATCTGTGGGCTTTGGAGGTTGCAGCCCAGATCATATCCACAGCAGGGAGAATGATCTGCAACTTCATACACCGATGCCTGCACTTCTGTTTATAATTTTATGCTCAAGGTTAATTATGTGTGTCCTTGGCTTTGATCAGAGATATTAGCATGTGAGAATGTTGCCTGTACCCATATTGGCAGTATAAGGATTTTTAGAAATACCCATGAACTGGAAACACACTTACATCACTGAGGTGTGAGCTCTTACCCAGGAAACTGATTTGTAAATCATGGTATAGAAAGCACTGTCCAATATCCAGTGGAATTTTTTTTCTTTTCTTTCTTCTCTCTCTCTCTCTCTCTTCTCTCTCTCTCTCTTCTTTCTCTCTCTCTTTCTTTCTCCTTCCTTCCTTCCTTCCTTCCTTCCTTCCTTCCCTCCCTCCCTCCCTTCCCTCTCTTTCTTTCTTTCTTTCTTTCTTTCTTTCTTTCTTTCTTTCTTTCTTTCTTTCTTTCTTTCTTTCTTTCTTTCTTTCTCTTCTCTCTTTCTCTCTTTCTTTCTTTCGTCACAATCTGCAGCCTCAAACTCCTGGGCTCAAGAGATTCTCCCAGCCCCGCCTCCCAAGTGCCTGGGATTACAGGTGCAGGCCACCATGCTCAGCTAATTTTTATTTTTTATTTTTTGTAGAGACAGGGTCTCACCGTTTGCCCAGGTTGGTCACTATGTTGCCCCTGGCCTCAAGTGATTCTCCCACCTCAGCCTCCCAAAGGGCTGGGATTACAGGAGTGGACCACTGTGCCTGACCTTCCAATGGAACTTTCCATGATTATGGGAATGTTCTGTGTCTGCTCTCCAACGAGTAGCTGCTAGTCACATGTGGCTAGTATGACTGCCTGATGAACTAAATTTTAATTTAATTTAAATCTGGATAGTCATATGTGGCTAGTGTCTACTATATTGGACAGCACAGGTTAGAAGGTAAGTACATGTATCCTACTTCCTGAGTTGGCTAATTGTGGATGTTAATCTCTGGAAAAGGATCACCTTTCTTATCACCGTAATCATCAGGAATGATTTATTAAGAATATATCAGTACCTGACATTATACAAAGGTTGCAGAAAAGCAGTGCTCTTGCTAGAATTTAGTTGTTTTTAAACCTGGATTTTTGGACCAGAGGTGGGGCACTGACACCCCAGTGCTGAGCCTCCAGAAGCTGTGGACTTATCTAAGCCACCCCTGGTGTCCACAACAGTACCCGGACTGAGTCATCATTAGACTGTCTGGTACGGCTCCAGCCTTCATGGACTGTCAGGCCACTAATCAACCATTTGGCTCATCTATTGTCTTGGCAGGGCAGGGGATGTGGCTCGGAATCATCCAGAGCTTTGGGATGCAGGCCTTTGGAACCATGAAAGCCCACCGGTTCCAGGGTTCTCTGGCCTTTACAATCCTCCTGGGGGTCGCCTCCTGTCAAATCCTTAGGGACAGAAAAATGGCGCCCGTGAGTCAAACAGCATCTCCCTCTGGCTTGTGGAAACTCAATGGAGTGCGAGAAAAATAAGCAAACTCCCTGGAAAAAAAAAACCTGGGTTTGATCGCTGCTCTGCAGTGACACCCGGAATCCAGCCCTCGGCTGCAACAAAGCTGCCATACGGCACGCGGGAAGGTGGGGTCGCTTCTGTCACAGATGAGGTTGTCTTCCCTGAAACTTTATGCTAAGACACAGTGCTGAAGCCCTACCCAAATGAGCCGGATTATTTCCAGAGCTAACTATAGTGTATTTTGCAAAGGCCAGTGAGCCCTGGCACTGCATGGAGGTCCAAGTCTGAACACCCTGTGTTTTCTGAGGTTAGCTGAATGCTGAAAGGCATCCACCAGCACAGGGTCCCAGGAGAAAATGTATGTTCAGGCTGCCTTTGCCAAAGATTACACGTGCTCACTAATAAATCCCCAGGGAGAAAGAGACTCATGTTTCCATTACCAAAAGAATAACTATCTGGCAGAGTAAAGATGGTAATTTCTCCATTAGCTAAGACGATAATAGCTATTATTTTAAAGTTAAAGTATTTATTATTAAAGAGCAGTGTTGGAGTTTGCATGTTTTCAGTGATATGATTGCTTCCTCTAATACAAAGTGTATTATTTTCCTGCTAAATAGTCAACAGAATGAAATGCGATTGCAATTTTCCAATCTCAAAAAGACTGTGGCAGATGAATTTGAAAAAAAAAAAAATAATTGGCTTTATTTTTTAAAAAAATTTTATTAGATAACTTGGAAATGTCTAAAGATGATCGCTTTCATCCCGGACTTGTTTGATGCAGCCTGGCTTCCTGTCAGTTCCTGTCTCTCTGCCACTCACGGGTTTCTGTCTTCAGAATCCGGCTTCCTCAAGATGGAGCTGGACGACTTAGGGGGCCCTTTTACCTCTCTAAGTATTTTGTCACCACATCTGTGGAACTGTAGGTGGTCAGGGGTTGTGGATCAGTGAAGTCTACCTAGCTGGAATGGTCTGAACTTGAGGAAGACCACGGAGACTGCTGCCCGGAACTCAGCTGGGAAGGCTGTGGACATACCACTCTGTCTGAGTGCAGGGCAGAGAAGGGCCTGTTTGGTGGTTATCAATATATGTATTTTTTCCTTTTGCAGAATGAAAATAGAACAGAGATGCCAGGGAGATTGGGTCCTCATCATAACCAACCCTCTCTAACTTACATGTAAGGATTTTGGTTAATTATAGAATTCTTGCTGCCTAAAACTTAAAGATACATCACTGATATTTTTGCTAAATGTTGACTGCAGCGAATCGCTAAGATGTGGCATATTGATTTCTTGTTGTGAAGTGAGCTGTTCAAGCTCCATTTAAGATTTTCATCTTGCATGTAGCCCTGAGCACATCATAGCACCATAAATTAGTTAAATTGCACATTTATCACAAATGTTATTTTAAGATACTGCGTAAATGTGATGGTCGGAAGATATACAGTAGGACTGCAGCAAGTCGGGACTTGGGCGGGGTGAGGTCAGGGTCACCTGTGCACCTGTGATTAAAACCTCCCTCCCTTGGTAACATCCCCCCTCCTCCCTGCACCCATTTAAAGGCCTGACTTGGGCGACCAATGCCTTCCTCCATTCACTCTCGCAACAGTAACCGCAGAACGTGAGCACAACTACAACAGACGCGGAGGGAGACTTTATATCTTCCTGTATCATCTCAGGGAAACCAGGGCCATTCTGGGCTAGGGGTGGAAGGTTCTTCCGGATAGTGGCCCAATCTTTAGCCAGGCAAAGGTTTGGTAACCTCAGGACAAAATGGCCCTGGATTTCCAAGTAGGGTGAGATCCCAATAAGCCATATCCGCCATGCTGCCTGGTTTACGGGGTTGTTATTGTGCCAAGTGAGGTTTGCATTCATGCCTAGAGCCCTACTGCCCAATTCTGATGTTTCTCTAGAGGTAAAATTAATTCATGGACCCCCATGAATATGAGCAGTCCTTTCCTGGCTAAACGCCCAAGGTGTCAAACGAGCAAGAGAACCTGCAGCCTACCTTGGCTTGTAAATCCTCACACCGACCCCCAAATTGGAAAGCCCAGAAGATGATCCTGGGAGTGGGGTGAGGAGGAGATGGGCAGAGTGTGTCGAGTCCTTCTCCCAAACTGTCAAGAGCGGGGTTCCGCCGTCACTCGTACAAATCCCATCTCCCTTCAAGCCACATGGACCGTGGTGGTGATGGAAGTGTTGTCAGTTTAATCTGTTAGATGCAGGACTTTGGATTCTAATAAACCGATGCTATATTTAACCTGTGAAAAATTCAAGAGTGGAAATCTGGGCTCCAGGATGTGAAGATGCAGAAGGCATGGGAGGGAGGATGTCTCTGTCCCGAGACGCGTTCTGTGGGGAGCCGGTCCCGGAGGGAAGCGTATGTGTCCTTCAGCTCCTCCCAGGTAAAGGTCAGCAGGACAAAGAATGGGCCAGAAAAGAACGAGGGCTGGCCACAGAAAAGATGGGGCCTGGCACAGGCCCTGCACCAGGAAGGGAATCTGCTTTCTTCCCTGCCTGTTTGTAAAATCCACCTGTGTGCCCACATCCCAAGGCAAGAGCTTAGCTAGCACAGTAATCTCTATTTGCCAAAAAAACTCATTTTAAATTGTAGTGAGTTTCTCCCTAAAAACCTGGTGAAAGATGGAATGCCGAGAGAAAATAGAGTAGACAGAAAAATTTGGACTTCTCTTGAGAAAAGGGGTGGGGATGAGCGGAAAACCGTAGGCGTGTTGCCGAACATCTCTGAAAGGGCTTAATTTAAATTTTAATAAAATAGGTTTTTTTTTTTTTTTTTTTAAGTTGAGGTGTTTTATGTATTACATGGATGTAATACATCTCTAATTTGTATAATTCTAGGTTAGGAGCTATGATTCTGCATAACTGCAAGAGTAGTTTGAATATAGTAATAAAGGTATTTTACAATTTTACATGATGTTCCCAGCGTTTTGTTGGCATGATTTGCCGGGGCTAATAAAAGCTTGTGATTATCATATAAATGCTCTCCCCCTCCCCCGGTGGATGGGTTCAGTCTCCTCCCACAACCCCCCTGCCTGCTTATCTGCGGCTGTTTTAACACAGGAGAGAGAACCTTGGGACCCCAAAGTCTGTCTGACCCGACTGGTTCTGTTTCCCGCTGTTTGAAAATCCTGAGTCAACAGGAAGGAGTCACCCTTCCAAAGCTTTCTTTCCCATCAGCCTCCTTGACAGCGCAGGCCCCTCACCCTCGAGCATCCAGAAGGGAGATCAAACCTCAGCCCCCACTGCAGGTCACCAGGTGTGACCGGAAGCTCTGATCCTGGGGGTCTGGCAATATCCCTTCTGCACTGAGCATCTAACCTTATAGGCATGTCTTCCTTTCTTGTGAATGTTTATTCTCGGTGCAGATCCTATTCAAGCTGCCTCTGAGTAAGTGCTCCCCGCTCTCCAAACGCCAAAGTTCACTAAAACTCCCCCTGATTTACGCACAGCTTCCGACTGCCAGCACCTGGCAGCCGCAGCAACCAGCTCCGTCATAAACAGATCGCATACAATTTAATTTTAATGTGCTCGTTAGTCGTAGCACATTTCAGACATAATTGTGAACGCAACACAAAATTATAGCAAAAAGACAATTTTAATGCTGCCGTAGAAAAAAGGGTTATATGAAGAGTCACATAATGGTGCTTCATTGTCAACAACCAAACAGGGCACAGAGTGTGTTACGGTGTCTGTGCTGTTTACATGCCAATATTTTATACAAAGGTTCTCATATGGTGTCAGCTGTCAGTTACTTCTGCAAATTAACTGCCAAAAATGGAGAAGAACAGAATCACTTGGAGAGCCGGTAACCACGGGTTACCTTTCATAAGCCTAAAGATAAAGCTGCAGTGTGGGATCTTGGGAGAATAATTAGGAAGAACAAAACAGAAAGTTACCAATTGAAATAGAAAGGCATCCTACAATATGGAATAGCAACCAAGAGGGCTTATAAATAAGTGAAAGAGGTTGGATCACAGAATGCCTCATGACTTTTAAGCAAAGTATTACAGTACAAACATTTTAAAGGCTTTATCAATGTTTAGGAAATACAGTACAAGTTCTTTTTTTTTTTGTTCTTTTCTTTTTTAACCTTTTCAAATAGACTTAACCCTTTGAGCACGGAGTTTATTTTGAGCGTTCTTTGATTTCTAATAAATACCTTTAAAAATCATGTGCAAAATAGTTATGATGCCTGCCAGGGATGTTTTTCCCGGTCTCGTTTATTCAGACTGCTCAAAACAAATGATAATACGATGCTAATAAATATGTATAATTTAAACATGAACCTCTATCAATATAGATGTACTGTATAGCAAAACAAACTATCATACTTTGCTTTCAGATAATGTTTCTGTATACTTTATAAATGCTATCTGTGGTATCTTCTGTATAATTTACAATGTTTGCATGTAAAAAACAAAACCCATAGACCTTAAAAAAAAAAGAAAAAAGAAATATACACTATACATAGGCACAGCTTATGCCCAGAGCACAGCAGGTGCATAAAACACTGTTGCTATAAATGCAAGAAAAAGGTCATTTAACCACAATCACATTTTTTTCATAAGAGAGTCTGAAATCTATACAATATATACATCTATGTTTCAATGTGAAAATAATATTCTTTTAAATTTCAAGGCGTGTTATACCCCTGCAGACCTGCATAAATGGAGGTTCATATTATTCATTATAACTAAGCTGGTAAGGAGTTTAAAAAACAGAGCTTCATACATTATTATTATTTTATTTTATTTTTTAACCAAATTAATGCAAAAGTGCTTCAAAGTACTCAGAGGGCTAAAGATGAAAGGGTGAGAAATGCCAGCACACTCGAGTCTCGTGGAAAAAGTGTGCCTGATTTCGTTATAAATGCTTAATTAAACTGTCTGTGAATGCATGCAGCTTGAAGCATCGGGAGGATGCTCACAACTAAATCCCATTTACACAAAGTTCCAAACACTTACCACTGCATTTTAACCTTCATATTTTACCAGTAACAACAGCTGATTATGCACCTCTATTAAACACTGTACAGTTATACAAAACAGTCCAGCCCAGAGTGATTCTCTGCAGTTAAAATAAGAACATGTGCCAAGAACAACAAGTCAGAGGGGGCCTGAAGGTGCCTTCCACAGTTTCCCTCAAAGCAAACTGCAGTCCTTTCTATCAAAAGCAAATGCTACTGCTTCTCTAACTCAGAGACATACAGAAGGTGGTCTTCCGGAGATTTCCCGTGTGTTTTGCTAAGGTGAAGTTTAACAGCGTGCTTGCTGGCAAAGGTCCGATTGCAAAGTTTGCACTGATAGGAGGTCCCTAGGTCCTCCTCGGGGGAGGACGTCACCATTTTTTCTGACGGTGACTTGGTTTGTGCTATCTGACTGTTAATCTGTTCGGTGGACAGTTTGGATAAGTCCCGTAGCCGGAAGCCTAAGTGTGATTCTAGGTGACTGATGTACGTGGAAGGAGTCCTGATTTGAGACGCACAATCATTACAAAAGAAGACGGGGTGGCCAGTGTCCAAGTTTTTGAGGAACTTTGTTCCACCTGTCCTTCGAAGCTGGTATTTCACGTTGGCCAGCCAGTGGCTGATGGTGGTCATGGACAGCCCGGTGAACCTGGAGATATGCATCCGCTCCTGGGGGCTCAGGTCTGACATGATGTACTTCCCTTCCGAGGTCTGCCGGAGGCTGGCGGCAAACTGGGCCTGGAGGATCAGGAGGTGCTGGGGGTTCCAGTTTGACTGGCGGCCCTTCCTCTTCTGGGCAGGCGTCGACTCCTCAGCCTCCTCCAGAGTGGCCCCATCAATGTCAGACTTCTCGGAGATGCTGGAAGGAGTGGAGGATTTTGACGTGTGGCTCTCTGTCAAGTTCTTCAGCATATCGGATATATCTGACAAGGCATTCTCGCGTAGCGGCGAGTTTGACATGAATGATACGACGGCAGATGTCTTTGCCGTTGTCACCGTGGATGAGGAGGTTGCCGGGGCTGTGGACGTGGGTGACAGAAGCACTGAACCCAAGGAGCAGCCTTTGTCACTCTTTCCTTTTGTCAAGTCTATGGGCTGGTCGTTGTTGACGTGGTAGAAATAGCGGTCGAGGTGGTCTGCCTTCTTGGACTGCAGGGGCGGCGGGGTGGCCACGGCGGCCTTCTCCGCCAGGCTGTTGCTCATCTTGAAAAGCATGCTCATGGGGTCCAGGGCAGGCAGGGAGGGCTTGGCAGCCTTGCCCAGGTGAATGTTCATGACTGACTGCAGGGCGCTCAAAGGGTTAACAAAAGGCTGTTCGGGCGGGTGGTCGGTGATGATGGCCGTGCTGCCACTCAAACTGCTGGACAGGGGCTTCACCAGCTCCTTCCCGTTCTCCACCGGCTCAGCCAGGGGGCTCCCATCCTTGCACCCATCCCGTGGGGGGCTGGGGCTGTTCTCCTGGCTTCGGAAGCCCCCGTCGCTGGACGCCTCCATCTTGATGGGCTCCCCGATTTCGCTGCTACACGGGGAGGGAGTGGCCCGCTTGGGCGGGGAAAGCTTCCCATCCGGCTCCTTCATCTTCTCCTCCACTTTGGCAACTTTCTCAGTGACCTTTTTCACCAGCTCCTCCATGGCATGAAAGTTTGTCTTGGGCATGGGGGACGTCTGGCTGCTGGGTGGAGAGACCAGGGTCTGGTTTTTCGTCGGGGAGATGATCTCACTGTTGCCAAACATGGGTTTCAGGGGCGTGCTCTTCCCCGACGAGCCCAGGGACAACTTCATCATGTTGGGAAGTTGGTAGGCGGCATGGATGCTGGGGTAGCCCCCCCAGCTAGGAGTGCCGTTCTGGGCCTTGTTGATTGCGGATGTCACTGTGTTTTCCAGGGATTTGAGGATATCGAGCCCCCCCTTGGGACTCTCTTCTAAGTCATTTTCAGTCAAGTAATGGTATTTGGAAGAGATGTCACACTTCTCCTCTTCTTCGCCAGGCTTGTCCTTTTGCTTGGGTTTCTCGTCGGTGACTGCTTTGTCCTTGTCGACTTCCTTCTTGACCTCCACATTCAGTTTTGGGGAGATGCTGGCAGGTGTATTGGAGGGGGACGTGAAGGTGGTGGCCGCCAGGGGCACGGACTGGACCTTCTCGTCCAGCAGGGTTGTGATGGTAGGCGTGACGGGCGTCTCCACAATGGGCTTCCCCTTTTTCATAGCCGAGTTGGTGACCTTGATGAAGTGGCCTGTGACCATCATGTGGGCCGTGAGCTCCTGCAGGGTGTCGTGCGAGCTCCCACACTCCATGCACTTCAGGATCTGGGACTTCCGGGCCTCAAAGTGCCATGCGTAGCTGGCCCCGTTCTGGTGGCCGTACCGGTTATTTGGCGTGATGTAAGGGTTGGAGTTCTTCTGAAGTGCATCGTTGGTGTCTGAGATGGTGGCTTTGGGGGTTCCACCTGTGGAATCCGGGGAGCTGGGGAGCTCCAGCTCCAGAGAAGCTTTCTTCCGAGCGGCAGGGATGATTTTGGCGGCGACAGGAGTGACGGGTTCCTTCAGAGGCACTTTTTGGTAGTGTTTTGTTTTGATCATATGGACACTCAAATCCTGCAGGGACTCAAAGGAGTGGCCACAGTACATGCACTTCAGCACCTTCTGGGCATCTTCCTTCCCTTCCATTTCCAGCAAGGAGCGTTTGCGAGGCTTGGACCAGCGCTTGGGGTTGTTGTTATCGGTCTCGTGGTTGTCGTCGCGGTAATGCCCCGTCTCGTTCATGTGCACCGTCAACTCCACCAGGGTGTCGTAGGCGGCGCTGCAGTCCTTACAGCGGAACTTGCTGGCCCCCGTGAAGATGGAGCCGTAGAGCTTGCTGCTCTGCCGGTACAGCTGCACGGTGCTGAAGAGGCTGGGCTCCGGGAGCATGCGGCTCTGCGACACCTGCTGCAGCGTCTTAGCCATGGCGCTCTGGTGCCAGTCGAAGCTCCCGCTGCCACAGCTGCTGCTGCTGCTACTGCTGCTGCTGCTGCTGCCATTGTTCTTCTCCGAGGAGGGCTGGTGCAGATTGAGGTTGAGGTTGGACCAGTAGGAGTTGGAGAGGAAGTTGTTGTAGACGGCCTTCATCTGCTCCAGGCTATCCGACACGGTCGTGTCTTCCAGTGGGACCGTGACCTCCTTGGTCTCCTCTTCGTTCTTGATGGAGCCGCTTTCAAAGTCAGCCATTCGGTCACTGGTCTCACTGATGTGTGACTCGCTGTCCATTTCGTGGCAGGAAAACTCAGCGGCCGGGGAGTTCTGGTAGCTGGGGCAGGCCCGGGTGAGCTCCTTCTCCGGGCACATGTACTTGGCTGAGGGCTCTCCATCTGCCGTATGCTCCTCTGCGTCTAAACCTTCATCCACCAGGGCAGCAGCCTTTAACTCCTCGGAAACATAGGCTGCCATGATAACAGGTGGGAAAGAGAGACAGGTAGGATGGAATGATGAGAGAGAGGGAGAAGGAGAGAAAGAAAAAAAAAAAGCATTAGTACGTGTTGATCTTACCTAGAATATGTTCTGGGCTCTCAGGAAAACACAGCAACCCAGATGGGCACATGTATTTGTAAAACTAAATAGTTAAAATGTGGTGTTTCTTTGGAGCAAAAAAAAAAAAAAAAATCTGCTCTTCAAACATAATTTGCCACCTTATTCTTCTCAAGGGGCAACAGCTTGAAATTAAAACTAAATTTGAAATTAATGAAGCACATTCTGGAGGTGGCATTCATTTCTAAAGTAATAAATTACTTGTATCAACCTCAGAGACAGCAGTTCCTGTCTGTCAATTAATATGTCTTATGCTTCTCCTACCCCTAATGCATTTCTTAACAGACAGATTCACAATTTAAATTAAGCAAGCAGTTTTACTCATTACATTTTGAGGCTCAATCTTTAATAAATATAAAGTATAAAACACCAATAAAATTTTACCAAGTAAAAGAAAAGTACATCCATTGTAATAAAGGAAAACAAGATTTTGTGGCTTTTTTTTCTTTCTTCCTTCTGGAAAAGCAGGTCTCAGAAAAGCTTAGAGGTAAGTTTCCTGGCAGGGATAGGTGTGGGTTCGTTCCAGTTGAGAGGAGATACCCTGACCGGCTACCACCCAGCCCCCAGCCCTGTCCCCCACGTGAACACTCAGCCGTTCTCAGCCACCTGCACACACACACTCTCCATGCAGAATTATGTCAGAACAAGTTCAGGAAAATTGGTATTCGGTGCTCATTCCTGCTGTATAAATATATACAAGACCTTCCAGTGGACCTTACAAATGTCAAAGTGTTTGCTCTTTAGACTACTTTGTCAATATTTACTCAGTATAAGCTTCATGGGCATCCAACAGAGATCCTGTCTTTCTGGAAGCGATGTAACTGGGATGTAAATCCAACATGCATTCCCACACAGGTGGAGGGCAGGCCACGCGCCTGCAGGTTCTGGAAGATGCACGTCCAGAGACGCATAGCCCAGAGAATACTTGTGTTAATGCAACAGGGTGATTTTTTTTTTTTTTCATTCTCTTGCATTCAGTGATTTGGGTTATTCCTTACTAAACTGATCTGCCACTGCATACTGCATCAGGGTAGTTTTTTGCACAGTGAGGCGTGGCCAGTCCTGTGGCTAGGAACAATTTCAAGGTAAAGGAAAAGGGGAAATAAAGTGACTTTGTCCTGTCAGCTTCTAAATACTTGTTTGCTTCAAAAGGCCAGTGGGGAAGTGTGTTAGATGGCTGGAATGGTGCAGTGCGAATTGCAAGGCTGATTTCTACAAAAAGTTCTTAAGAAAGGAAGGGAAGCTTTGTTTGTGGAACTGACTCCACCAACTTTAAAGATTTGCCCCTGCTCCATTTCACATCAGAAAACAAACCAACAATAACGATAAACAAACAAACAAACAAACAAAAAGAGTGAAATTAGTCCCTTGAAGCCAAACAGATAGGCCCCCTCATTCCTTCCAGGACAAGTGTGATTCTTTTGCTCCTAAGCCCCCTCCTTTGAGTGCCAAGATTCCAAAGCCAAGACACATGGAATCCCAACACTGATGTAATGTGAACTTGAATGGGAACTGTCCCAGGTACACACATCAGCTGCAGGAAGGGGATACTTCTGCTCATTTGCCAACTACTAAGCAAGAGTTTTGTCCAGGAGCTGTGGGTGTTCTTTACAAATGACCACAAGAGAGTGCCCTGCTGTGGTCAGCTGAGTGTGAAGTGCTATGAGGAACCTCAAGTTTGAGGCCATGCACTTTGAGATGACAAATAAAGATGGCAAAAGCTGTGTTCCTAGGGTCAGGACCAAATGCTTAGGGAAATACAGCGCTGACCAGTGGAGGTTCCTATGCTAGTCACAGTGAAGACTGTGAATGCATGTGTTGGAAAAAGAACAGGAAAAGAAAAAGAAAAGAAGACATCTCACTCTCCCCCACCTGCCCCCCAACAGACTTCCTCGGCGTGCAGCACATTCTAGAAATATCTGGACTCAAAACTCCAATGGGGTGGCAGTCCTGGAGGAAGAACAACCAACAAAGAATAACCAAGTGTCCCAATTTGCCTGGACCTGTCCTGGTTTCAGCACTGAACGTCCTGCATCCTGGCAATTCACTAAGTCTTGTGCAAACCGAAGGATGGCTTGTTACCCGAGCTGGGGCACGCAATATGACTGAGGTCAGAGATTCCAGGTGGGTCTGCAACCTCTCTTATAATCCTCTTGGGGAACCGCTGGAGCAGGGTAGGCTGCGTTTAGCTAGACACAGCCCACTGTCTGCAGAAGTGCACTGGGTGCATGCATATATGATGTTTCCATAGTACGGTTTTACTGTAAACAGGGAAAGAGGAGGAAATCTCATGGCTGGTGTCCCTCCCACTGAGACTCAAGGAAATGCCCAGGTCTGTGTAGATGGGTGAAGATATCAAAGCCCCTTCTTTCCTGAAGATGCCTCCTGGAGCCACAGTCTGCAATACAAACCCCACACCCTGGGGATTTTGCTCCTATTACAGTAGCTCCCATGAAATTAAGTCTGCGAGAGAAATGGCCCCACAGCAGCCACTACGAGAGGACACCAGTAGCCAGAAGAATCAGAGCCAATAGTGGACATGAAAGAGTCCTCTGTGAGTGAAGGCCACCAGGTGAGAGAGAAACCCAGGGGCTCTGCCAGCCCACCTCCCACCCAGGGGCAATGCGTCTCCCCATGGCTAGAGCCTTTCCCACCCCCACTGCACAAGCACCAACCCAGCCCAAGCTGTCCGGAGCACTCCTCCCCAACACAGGCACCATGAATGACGTGACCAGCTCCTGTCCTGGGCTGGCCCACAACACGCTCTGATATACTTTGTAAATTACACAGCAGGGTCAGAATGTCATTAGTCTGCTGACTGAGAAGGAAATTGATATGAAAAGAAAAGGCCAACCTCTCCATCTCCCTGGTGGGAACAAGATCCAACTCAGAGGAGAATTAAAAGGCTCCAGTGCCAAGGAGAACTGGGTCCTGGAAGCCTCACTGCACACCCCAGGTCCTTACAAACGCACACCCTCATGGTCATGACGTGGGCCTCACTCCCTGTTCAAATGACCATTTTCTTTTCCGATCTGAAGGTGAGAAGTATTTCCTTAGGTGGAGCCTAAGACTTTTACCCATTGGTTCTCCCCTCCACATTAAAATAAAGGGAAAGACTGGGTGCAGTGGCTCATGCCTATAATCCCAGCACTTTGGGAGGCCAAGGCAGGCAGACCGCCTGCGCTCAGGAGTTTGAGATCAGCTTGGGCAACATGGTGAAACCCCATCTCTACTAAAATACAAAAAAATTAGCCAGACATGGTGGCACATGCCTGTAGTCCCAGCTAGTCCAGAGGATGAGGCAGGTGAATCGCCTGAACCCGGGAGGTGGAGGTTGCAGTCAGCCATGACCCACCACTGCACTCTAGCCTGGGCAACAGAGCAAGATCCTATCTCCAAAAATAAACAAATAAATACACAAAAATAAAGGGAAAATTCCCATCCTTCCACCATGCTTTGCAATAATTTCACTACTCTAAGAATGTTTATACTCTTGATTACTGAACTTTAAAAATGTTCTAGAAAACGGAAATGGACCCAGTGAAATGAGGGAACTAAGGGATGAAAGGCACTCCACAAATATGTATCCAGCTCCCACAAGCGCCAGGCAGGTTGCCGCACACAGCAGTACAGTTTTCTTTCTCTAGGCCTCCATTTCCCCCTCTGAATGATACGGGGCACTACAATAATATTTGTAAGGTCCTTTCTCAGCTACATATCTATCATTTTATGGCCCTTCTGAAAAGGTAAAGAGCTGAGCTGTAAAGTCGCTTAATCTGGTTCATTCTCTGCAAACGCCAACCTCACCTACATTCAGCAAGTGGAATCGTTCCTCAGTGCTTTCTTCTTTAGACTGAGCATGATACACAAAGCCCCTGGCTGGATAGAAGGAAGGGCTCTGGAAGCTGGCACAGTGAATGCCCTGGATCAGGCAAGGAGGGGAGGAAAGACTGGGTGTTTCCAGTCACTGTGCAGATGGTGAGAAGTCAACAGGGGTGTGGGGCAGGGCTGCTGAGAACCTGGTCCCCACCAGGCTGGCTTCAATAGCCCAGTGGCAGGCACCGTCCACCGATTCGAACCAACAATGTATCACATATGACCCTGGGAAACTCCGCAACTGTCTCCAACAGTATTTGAGAGTATTTAAATTCCTTGTTGCTACTTAACTTTCTGCTCATTCTTGCCTGAATTCTCTAAGGGAGGGAACCTTACATCCTTAGTCTTGCACGCAGTAGGTGAGCAATGGACAGTGGCTGTCTCATTTCAAGGAGGTGAGCAGGGGGTCATGTCCACCAGCAAGGAGTTGTAACAGCCTTTGCAACAGGATCCCCCCTTCCTCTCTGCGGCCTCCCATATGGGCCCAGTTCAGCCACTAGCATCTCTCACCCCATCCCCAACCAACTCCCTGACTCCAGCCCCAGCCCCTTTAATCTCATCTCCAAGCAGAAACTGCTGAGATTAATATAGAACACCGCACTGGTCATGTCACCTCCCCATATAACACCCTCAGTAACTTCCCACTGGGCTTGGAAGAACATCCAAATTCCTCAAAGCAGCCCTGAAGGAAGGGAGTCCTCCACCATTTGCCCAGTTCCCCTCCAGCCCCTCTCAGCTTCTGAGATGCACCAAGATCTCTCACTCCACACTTTCTAGCGCTGCCTCCTCTGCTGGAAACCCCAGGGCAGGTGCAGTGAAGTGGAGAATGCAGGAACCCACCCTTCCCCGGGCCTCAGGGAAAAGGCTCTTGGGGATGGCAGGGGTTTTGACTCCAGCTTCTGTCCCCTTAGCCATGAGGATCACTTGTCTACAGCCAGAGATTCCAACACACTGTCAGCTTTGTGTGGTCAGGACCAGACCCCACACACCCGCACCACAGATATCAGCCACAACCCTACTGTCTGGCCCAGAGTGGCTACTCAATACATGTCAGTGGGGTGAATGAATGAGTGAATGAATGAATGAATATCTTAGATGGCTGCTTCATACCTCCTAAATAGCTGTCAAAACATCCTGAGGGGATCCTAAGTCCAGCCAGTCCCAATGCAAAGCAGATGTGCTGGTGTGAGACTCAAAGTCCATCCTAGGCAAGTTCTGTCTGCCTGTGACTGGCACATTCAGCAATGCCACTTTGTGAGGAAGGGTCTCTAGGTAGACAGGATGACAGAACCCACCACTGAGGAAGATGGGAGGAGACACCCCAGTCGGTGGTCTCCTTGCATTGGAGCCCCCCAAGCTGTGTCCACACTCAAATACCCTCTTCAGGAATGCATTATGGGCCAGGTGCAGTAGCTCTTGTCTATAATCCTAGCATTTGGGAGGCCAAGGTGAAGGAACTGCGTGAGCCCAGGAATTCAAGACCAGCCTGGGCAATGCAGCAAGACCCCATCTTTATAATTCTTTTAAAAATTAACTAGGCATGGTGGCCTGTGCCTGTAGTCCCAACTACTTAGGAGGCTGAGGCAGGAGCATTGCTTGAGCCCAGGAGGTTGAAGCTGTAGCGAGTTATCATCACACCATTGCACTAAAGCCTGGGTGACAGAGTGATTCTGTCTCAAAAAAAAAAAAAAAAAGGAAAAGTAGGCCAGGCGTGGTGGCTTACACCTGTAATCCTAGCACTTTGGAAGGCCGAGGTTGGGGTATTGCCTGAGCTCAGGAGATTGACATAACCCTGGGCAACATGGTGAAACCCCATCTCTACTAAAAATACAAAAAATCAGCCAGGCATGGTGGCGGGCACCTGTAGTCCCAGCTACTTGAGAGCTGAGGCATGAGAATTGCTCGAACCTGGGAGGTGGAGATTGCAGTGAGCCGAGATCGTCACTCTACTCTAGCCTGGGCAGCAGAGCGAGCCACTATCTCAAAAAAAAAAAAAAAAAAAAAAAAAAAAA
>NW_016805750.1:3118036-3137939 GCF_001698545.2 Rhinopithecus bieti
AAAAAAAAAAAAAAAAAAAAAAAACAGGAAAAGCGAAAGTGAAAGAAAATCAAAAGAATGCATTATCATCCCTTCATCCCTCTTTTCTCTTGAGCAAATAAGATGGGAACCTCTGCTGCCAGCGCCCATGGAAGAGGCAGCTGGACTGTGAGGGGGAGGAGGTTCTCATTCAAACCAAACCAACAGCTGCAAAGATGCAAAGAAGCTCTCAGGAGTGATCAGGGACTAGCAAGTGAGGGGCCGACTGGGCACCCGCCTTCCACGCTTCTCCAAGTCCCTCTGTTGAAAGAATCTCTCTTCAAGACGTGAGTCCCTGCGGAATGGCTGCACCCGCTTCCCCACACACATCTCACTTTCCTTACCCCACCAATGAAGACTGTGTGCTTAAAGCAGCAAGACAGCCATCGATCTCTCAAGAGCTGAGTGCCAAGGACACATTTCCAGACAACTGCCTGAACCGAAGAACTTGGCATGCATAGAACCGAATGTGACTCCTGGGTAGAGACACACATGGATGAGAAATAAAAGCTCCCAAACTTACAAAAGCTTTCTGCAAAGTTCTATGGCCCAACAACCTTGGAAGCCCACATGACGGGGGGAAAACACACACACACACACACACACACACACACACACAGACACACAAAACACGGATCCTGCCTAATATGAACAAGTTTAGGACCCGTGTTCACATTCTTACATTCATTGCATCTGATCCTCTCAATGGTCAAGGAAGGTGCAAAAATCATCTCCATTTTGCAGACAAGGAAACAGGGATTCTGGCTAGTTCCACAGCACACTTGCACTGAGGAACCAGTTCTGACCCCAAACCCTCCGCTGCAGCCCCTCAGGATGAGTCACTGGAGGTAGATGGGACATTTGTCTGAACTCCTAAGACCCACACCCTGAGTCCAGTGTCAGGGGACCACACAGGAAATGTGGGAGGGAGTTCCCTATCCTCGGAATGAAGAGTAGGCAGTCAGGCAGCACCTTCTCAACTCCCCCAGTGGGATCCACACCTACCCCTCCAGGAGGGTCCAACATCCCCACCCCCAGCTCACCAGTGGTGTGGCTTCCACACCGTGGATGCAGGGATGACAGACATATCATGTCCAGGGAGAGAAGACAGCCAGTCCACTGTGGCCATCAAGGGTCTGGAGACACCAATACCTTCATTAATATTTATTGTCATCATTAACTAAATTCAATCTCTAGGTAAAAAGAAATTAATGTGTGTCACATAAATATAAAACAGTAAGCTGGGCCACAACAGAATTCATTTCTGGGCAAGGTGGAATTACCTTCATCACACAGTTAAAAATCTCTCCCAAAAGATGAAGAGGAAGTGTTGGCTGGGACCTGCACTCTCCAGCCACAGGGGCCATGGATGGGCAAGTCAGGGTGGGAGGGGGCACTGGGTGTGGGTGGGAAGAAAGGAAAAGAAAGCATGGCTGTGTCCCACTTCCCAGTGCAATTTCCAGGTAAACTGCCCTGTGAACATTAGCATTTTCTGGGCTGAAATAAAGGTTCTGAAGTTATAACCCTCTGTTTTCCCTGGGAATGTGCTTTGCTGGCTAAAACTTTTTACAGATTCCTTTTTCCCATGTCTTCTTATTAGGGATAGTCCAGAAGAGCACCCCTCTCTGCAATGAGCGCCTCTGGTCATCCATCCATAAGGATCCCTGTGACTGTGATGGAGGAAAGAGTAGAGGCAGGAGGGAGAGGAAGAGGTGGGGAAAGGAGGGAAAGGAGAAGAAAGGACCGAAGAGGGAAGGGGCCATCAAGTCATCCCGGGTTTAAGAAGGGTGCAGAGAGAGAGGAGGGGGCCCAGCAGAGAGAGGACAGAGGGAGAAAGGGAGATGGGAGAGGAAAAGAACACACTAGGGTTGGGGTCGGGGAGGGAGAGGCTACTGAGGGGCATGGGAGGTAGGAACGGAGAGAGAGAACATGGGTGATGGAGATTTGAGAAGAGACAAGGATGAAAGGTTATTTTCTGGAAAGGACTCTATGACAAAGAGGGCCTGGAGTCTGAGTCCTGGTGCACAAGTGGCCCTCAGGATGGCCACCAAGGTAAAAGAGGATGGACCTAGGGGAGCCCGTATGGGTCTGTTCTAATGCTGGGAACCCCGGGCCTCCTTTCCTCCTGCTTCTCTGAATACTCAGATTTTCAAACAACACAGGGTGATTTTTATTTTTTCTTTTTCTTTCTTTCTTTCTTTTTTTTTGAGACAGGGTTATGCTCTGTTATCCACGCTGAAGTTCAGTGGTGCAACCACAGCTCACTGCAGCCCTGAACTCCTGAACTCAAGCCATCCTCCCACCTTAGCCTCCTGGGTAGCTAGGACTACAGGCACTAGATACCACGCCAGGATAAGAGTGTTTTATTGTTTTTTGTTTATTTCTTGTTTGTTTGTTTTTTTAATAAGAATTTAACTAGTCGAATGGTTTGGGAAGGTGGCTGCCACGTGTGTTTTCTCAGGCAGGCTCTCCAGGACTCATGCACACCAGTCTCTGCAGACCCTCCTGCCCTTTCCTCAGAGCCAGAATCAACTTCAACACATGCCTAAGCCCTCAGCAGGCATGAAGTCCTCTTCTCTGCTGCAGAATGTGCTTGGACAAGGAAAAATGCCAAGATGTTCACAAGGCATCTTGACCACTTCTCACTCCCCACTTACCTGCCTCCCTCACACCTGGGCCCACAACAGAGCAGACCCCAAGGAAATGGCAGGAGGAGATAGGAAGGGACAGTTCAAAAGCCACAGCAACCCAATGTGGCGAGCCATCCAGGAGGGCAGTAGTTGGACTCTGGAGAGGACCTGACGATTCTCTGCTCTGTTGCCCAGCCTGGAGTGTAGTGGTGTGATCATGGCTCACTGCAGCCTCGAACTCCTGGGCTCAAGTGATCCTTCCACCTCAGTCTCCCTAGTAGCTGGAACTACAGGTAAGCACCAATACGCTGATTAAAAACAATCTTTTTTTAGAGTTGGGGTCTTGCTGTGTTGCCCAGGCTGCTCTGGAACTCCTGGCCTCAAGTGATCCTCCAGCCTCAGCCTCCCAAAGCACTGAGATTCCAGGCATGAGCCATGGAGCCAGGCAGGACCTGATGTTTCTGCATCACATTTTTCTCTGGGAAACAACGTGATGTTAGGCAGGGAGGCCCTGGGTCTCAGCTTCTGCCCTGCCATGGATTAGTCCTGTGGCTGTGATGACTGACTTCACGTCTGTGAGCATCAGTTTCTTCATCAACAAATGGGAGGAAGGAATGGGAAGATGCAACTGGCCACATCCGCCTCCCAGGTGTTTGCAGGCAACCAAGGATTTCATAAGGAGTGGGCATAAAGGACTTTTCCAAGTTAAAGAAACTCTGCAAATAGAGATGCACCAACTGCACAGGGCCAGGGGATGGCCCCTAGGCTCACCCCTCCTCTTGTAAAAGCCTCTAGGTCTCCCAGACCCTCTATGCTGACCTTGCTGCCTTTCAGGAAAGGAGGAGGTGGGAAGACCAGCACCAAGCCCTGCTGGGGTGAGAGCTCCCACTGGGGTTTGGGTTCTGTGCCTCCTCCCTCTGGGCAGCCTTAAAATGGCGGCTGCAGAAAAGGAAGAAATCCAGACAGAAAGGGGAAGAAAAAAGGGAGGGAAACGGAGGGCAAGGAAAGGAGGTGAGGAAGGAAGAGACGATGTCAGACGCACGCCTGCAGCATTAGCACTCCCGACCATGCACAGCTCTCCTCCCCAGGCCCCGGCTCCTGGTATAGGAATTCTAGGAAGGAAGCGGGCAGGACCATGGACTCAGCCCGGCTCCACCCAACTGCATGGATCTGACTGGAGATCCCCAGTGCCCCACGCCCAGGGGTGGGAGTTGGAGCCAGATGCCCTGCAGCACAGTGCTGGCTGGGGCAGCCACCTCAGACACTGGCTCTCAGACTGGCTGCCACTGTCCCTGTAGTCCTCAGCCCCAAGCTGGGCCGCTTTCTCCTCCAGGCTGAGCCCAGTCCCCCTTTCCGCTGGGCATCTGCCTTGAGTCACCTTCCTCTGTGTCAGGGAAAGAGCTCAAAGTCTCCAGAAAATTTCACCTAAATCTCAGCTTATTCTCAATACACCTGGAAAATCTGGATGAACTGATCCATTTGACACAAGAATTTCTGCTTGACAAAGGACTCATGGAAATGCCTCACACACTGTGCCCCCTGGGTTATGCTTACATGGGGCTCTCTGCTGTACAAACGTGTTGCACACCTTGCTATGATGAAGCAAGGGGATTCTTTTCTCAGGGGAACCACACCTGCCATACCAGCTGTGTCTGACAACCTGATTTGGGGCCTAGAGCTATCCCCAGATGTCCTGAGGTCCCACACGATGGGCTGCTCAGAGGCAGCTGCCCCTAGACCTGGCCTGGAGCCCTGGTGGGTGTGAAGGGTAGACAGACAGGAAGGATGCTCAGGCCTGGATTGCCCCTAAACAAACACATTCCCCCAGCCCTCAGAGAACATGAAAAATCAAGATGGAGGTGCACCTTCTTGGCTCTCGACCAGGAGGGGCTCAAAGCAACAGTATGAAGGCAGGACTTCCCTTTTGTGCAGAGAAAGAGAGGAGATGGCAGGGGGAAGTCGGATGGAGTGGAGGGGGCTTAGCTAAACACACACTGGGGGGTACCAATATGATTGGATTGAATGTTGGGCCTCTGTCTAATTATTAAATAAGCAGGGAGAAGAAAGCATTCTAGAGGACTGTTTACACTTGGTACCCAGGAAGTGACAATTCAGTGGGGAACACAAGTCTTCTCCCTCCATCCACCTGGGCACCTGGAGTCACCTACAGATGCCACCTAGGATGATGGAGGCCATGGCCTCTAGGGACAAACAGAATGGCATTCTTGGATGGTACCAGGGAGACCAGGGGCCTTTCAGGCATCGCTGCTAGGATTTGGAGCGCCCCAGAAACCAGGGCAATATCCAAGGGCCAGAGGGCCCAGAAGGACATGGTTTGGCTCTGTGGGAAGGAAAGGTGGCTGCAGCTGTAATGGCCAGGACTTCTGCAGAAGGCTGGCCACGGTGGGATGACAACCTCCCCTAGATTGATTGCTCTTCCCACTAGCAAGGTCAGGAATATTAATTTTGTACATGATAATTTGATGTAATGTGAGAGATGAATGCTTGTTCAGTTTGGTATCCCTGTGTTAATAAAGCTGCAATGCTTTCATGCCAAGAAAAGCATGGCATTAGCTGATTGGTGAATAAAGTCAGTGTGAATAAGGAAACACCATGCTTTAGCACAGCCATTTTGGCCAGTGGTGGCGCAAGCCAAAGACAGGCTGCGGCTGCTCCTCTAGGGAACCCACGGCAGCGAGGCTTCCCAGGACACCTCCCAGCTGCTGGAAGCCCCAGCCAGTTCAGAAGACTCAGAACCCAGGATGAGTCCTGTTCCTCCAGCGGTGATGGGAAACAAGAGTCCAAGAGTTCCAGAAGCCAAACCCGGGGCTCCCAAAACTGAGTTAAGAAAGACACTGCCTGAAGCTTCTCTCTTTGAATTCTTGCTGCAATGAAAGGACCCCATTGTGCCACCGTCTCAGTAGCTCCTCCCCAGAACGATCTCCCTCCCTTTCTAGCACTCTTCATGAGGGGGATGGTTCAGAAAAGGAGGAGGACAGAACTTCAGGAGGCTCTCCAAGATCAGAAAGAGAAGGCAGCTTCCCCATCTCTACAATGTCTCTCTTCCAATGCCTTCTTGGGGGCTTGCTCTGCTGCAGTTTGGGCACCAACCTCAGTGCAAACAAAAATAAATGTATCAAGGTTGCATTCACGGGACAAAAACCACTGCCTCAGACAAATCTGCAGATAACAAAGAATAAATAAATACTCACTTCAGGGACCATCTGAGTCACCTACTGTCCTCGGCTTCAAGCACATTTAAACCAACTGGGCACCAAACCCACCGTGGAAGCCCACACCAGTATGCTGTCATGGGAAGTCCATATGCTCACTCTCTGTGCCCTGGAGGAGTGCTTCATTGCTGAAATCACCTTAATCCATTTAAGCTACAGGGCAGAGTCATCATTCAGCCAGCTGGATGGTGGGGCCATGTCTGGGTTGACAACAATCAGTTTGGCCTGGTAGCCGGCGATGGTCTATCAAGTGAAACATGGCTTCTGGAGCCAGGGTGCATTTTTGCAAGAGTGGTGAAGGAAGTAAGCTGCCTGTGGGTGCTGTACTCCCATTCCTCTTTCTGAGTTCAATACATTCCCAAGTACACTACCCTCTCAGAATAAAGAATTCAGGGTCTGAATCTCTTCCCAATGTCCTTTTACCTTTTATTCTACAAAATCCATAAGGTAAACCCTGGCCTATATTGAATCCAATAAATTAGAAGAATAACTTCATCCAAAGAAAGGATTCTCTCATCTTGGTGGAATAGGAATCGGGCAAATTATTAGGGGCAGGGGATGTGCTTGACTTTCTCAAATTGCATACACGAGCAGAGGGATTCTCAGGGGGTAGCTGATGTCTTTAACGAGGCAGCTCATTGAGGCAGCTTAAGGAACCAAGTAACTCTTGCCTGCCTATACACTTGGTGATCTAAAAACCTGGGAAAAGCAACTTTAGAATTGGGCAGCAGGCTGTGAAAATTTGGGAACAGTCCTTAAAATGGGCCTCTTCAAGTGGCTAAACATGTACAACTCAAACTGTCACTGGGACTTGCTGGCTTTCCTCCAAAATACTAAAAGAGCTATATCCAAAGGGAAGGTAAATGGATGGCTAACAAGAGATAGGAGTTAAGATTTACATGGAAGAGGAAGCAACAGATTCACTCAACACATCTACCCATCCACCCAGCCAACCCTCTATCCATCTATCCATCCATCCATTCATCCATCCATCCATCCATCCATCCATCCATCCATCCATCCATCCATTTATCCATCCAAAAATCCATCCATTCATCCATCCATTCATCCATCCATCCCCCCATCCACTCACCTCATTCTTCTAGCCATCCCAAGCCCATCCCAAGCCCATCCATTCAAAAACTCATCCATCCATCCACCCATCTATCCAACCAAAACCCATCCATCCATCCATTGAAAATCTATTCATCTAACCATCCAAAAACCTATCCATCCAAAACCCATCCATCCATCCATCCACCCATCCCCCCATTCATTCACCTCATTCTTCTAGCCATCCCAAACCCGTCCATTCAAAAACTCGTCCATCCATCCACCCATTCATCCAGCCAAAAACCCACCCATCCATCCATCCATCCATCCAAAATTCATCCATTCAAAAACGTATCCATCCATCTGAAAATCCATCCATCCATCCATCCATCCATCCATCCATCCATCCATCCATCCATCCATCCATCCATCCATCCATCAACTCTTCCATTCAAAAATGTACCCATTCATCCAAAAGTCCATCCACCCATCCAACCATCCATCCATCCACCCACCCACCCAACAACAATCCAAAAACCCATCCATCCACCCAATATGTATTAGACACTAATTACATACTCCAGATGCTTTAGGGTTAGGAATAAGTAACCAAAGTAAATAGCCCAGAATTACAGGCTATACTTTTATGTGCTCAAGATGGCCTTGGTTACACAGAGGATAAGGGCATTAGAGAATCATACATCTGTACAAATGTCTTAGCTCGATATTTAAAGCCCAGGTTAACCAAGTCCCACTTTACCTTCTAAGTTTTATCATCTACTGCCCCCTCCACACACACAGATGCTAGTCTTCCCTGATAATTTTCCTTTGATCTTGCCTTGATTGATGCTGTTTCTTCCATTTTACATACCATGCTCAATCTTTTCACACTCCCCTCCCTGTCCTCCAAGGTCCTGCTCTTTCCATGTCTCCCAGGAAGTCCTTTCTCATCTGTCTCTGTGAACATGATACCTTTAATTTCTGTGATGAGACAATGAATGGAAACATCCTCTCTAAACTCTAAAGTCTACAGAAATATAAGAAATTATCAGCATCATTGTATAATCTCTTCGGGCATTTATCTCTTGTAGTTTTTGAGTGGCTGATCCTGGGCATAAATTCTCTTTCTATATACACTACAGGAGCATTCCTTACCTCTGAGCTCTTTGCATGGTCTGGCATGCCAACTGGACTCAGTAACTTCTGGTCCAATTATTTTAGTTTGGATGGCGCTGCTTAGGCTAAGAACCAACAAAGACCCAGGGTCACTTCAGGTAGAAGTTTCCACTGCCTTCCTCAACAGCTCTTGAATGTTGGGCTGAGAAGCCTTAGGTGCTCTCTGACTTCCCATGCATCTCTTCATGCCTCACTCCCACGTCACAGAACAGAGACACTCCAGTAAGAACCAGGGCCACCAGTGTATCTCAGTTCTGGCAAAGTTCCTCATCTTATGACCACAAGGAAAACTTGGAGAGAAAATGTTCACAGTGACCTCAGAAAAGTTTAACCCTACCCTCTCTGCACTGGGCACCTGCATGGTAGCCACCATGACTAAGTGATCTTCTTAATGTCTGCAGCACTGCCTGCATTGAGCAGGACTGATCCAGCATTCAGCCAGCATTGACACAATTTTCAGCCAATACTCAGCAAGTACTCATCCAGGACTCAGCCAGCACTTAGCCAACATTCAGCTAGCATGCAGCTAGTATTGACCCAACACTCACCTAGCACTCAGCCAGGACTCAGCCAGGCCTGACCCAGCACTCAGCCAGTAGCACTCAGTCAGCATTTAGCCAGTACTCAATACTCACTCAGCAGTCAACAAGCACTCACTCAGTATTGACCCAGCTCTCAGTTAACATGCACCCAGGCCTCACTAGTGTACATGTGAACACTGTTTGGATGAATAGTGAAAAAATCATTCTAGCCTGTTTGAAGGAACAAAGGTAATGGTCAAATGTTTCAACTTTTAAATATTTCTGACTGACATATACATGCCTACAGATTTCAACCTCATTTCTATATATTTAAACAGCTTTCCTCCAACCAATATAGAAATAGTATCTATTGACTGGTTGACATCACAATATATGTTTCCTCTTAAGTATCCTGTCTCGCATTTTTATATTGACACTCTACATAGTCTGAGTTGAGTGTTTCTTATACTAGATCAGGAACCCTTAATACCTTACCATCCATCACAAGGAAGAGAGGAAAGAGAGAGAGAGATAAAAGAAACAACAATAAAATAATGAGAACAGCACTCTCACTAACTGGTTCATGCCTTACTTGCCTTCTTGTGGAGGATAATTTAGTAACATATATCAAAATTGAAAACATCTACGCTCTGACCCAGCTAGCAATCTTTACTACAAAAACATTCATACATCATACATAGCCCCTCAACAACAACAACAACAACAACAACAACAACAACAAAACCCCTCTATGAAGGGTGTCCTCATCAATATTTCTTAGAATACCAAAGAAGTGAATAAACAAACTAAGGTATACCCATATCATGAAATACTATGCAGCAACTCACAAGGATGGTAAGACAGAGATACCAGTGTCAGAGAAGATATGGAACACTGGAACTTTCAAGTACCAACTGTTAATAACCATTTTGAAAATCTCTGTCAGTATCCACAAAAGCTACACGTACACATACTCTGTGACCCGGCAATTCTATTCCTAGATCTAGACCCATTAGATGTGCATACGTATTTCATCAAAAGACCTGATATCCTTTGATACGCTATTCACAACAGCAAAGCAACTGGAAAGGATCCAAATGTCCGTCACCAGTAGAGTGAATAAATACACGGTGTCCTGTCCATACGCTAGAGTGCCATGCCGCAGACAAAATCAACTGTTATTCAAAACAACACGGGAGGATCACACCAACAAAACATTGTATGAATTCATTTATGTAAATTTCAAAATCAGGAAAGCTCACCTGTGGTGTTAAAAGTCAGGAGAGCAGTTACCCTTTGGAGGTGATGGCTGGGGAAGGGTGGAGGAACTCCTGGAGCATGAAATGTTCTGCCTCTGGGCCTGGGCCCTGGAGGCATGGGTGTGTTCACCTGGGGAAAATTCAACCTACACTTACATTCGCACGCTGGGCTTTTTGTATGTTATTCTGCATAAAAAGGTTTTTTTAATAATTTCAATTTGCGGTTCAGGGGTACAGGTGCAGGTTTATCACATGGCATATTGTGTGATGCTGAGGTTTAGGGTCCCATCACCCCAGTAGTGAGCATGATATCCAACAGGTGGTTTTTCAGCCCTTGCCCCTGACCTTCCCCCACCCCATCTAGTAGCCCCCCGTCTCCACTGTTCCCATCTTTATAGCCATATGTACCCAACTGCATACAAAGTTTAAAAACAATGATAATTCTCTAATTTCTCATATGAGAAGATCTCTAAGACATAGCAGAAAGTAGGAAAAGAAAATAAGTCTCAGAAACACACACATGGGTCTCTGTTTTCTGAGCAAGTCTGTGTGTGTGCGATTGTATGTGGGCACCTAGGAAAGAATCCTGGCCTGGATGTTAGCAGCTGTCCTGCAGGTGGAGGAGGCAGATGTGGTCGTGGGGAGCAGCACGGCGGGAGGAAGGGGAGGTAAAGGGTGCTCCTCTGCACCATCTGGAATGTTCACAAGCACACCTTCATGAAGTGCTGTGAATTTTTTTTTTTTTTTGAGACAAAGTTTTGCTCTTGTTGCCCAGGCTGGAGTGCAATGGTGTAATCTCGGCTCACTGCAGCCTCTGCCTCCCAAGTTCAAGTGATTCTCCTGCCTCAGCCTCCCGAGTAGCTGGGATTAAAGGTGCCCGCCACCACGCCTGGCTAATTTTTTGTATTTTTAGTAGAGATGGGGTTTCACTATGTTGGCCAGGCTGGTCTTGGATTCCTGACCTCAGGTGATCTGCCCGCCTCAGTCTCCCAAAATGCTGGGATTACAGGCGTGAGCTACCGTGTAAGGCCTTTGTTTGTTTGTTTTTGTTTTTGAGACGGAGTCTTGTGCTGTCATCCAGGCAGGAGTGCAGTGGCACAATCTCAGCTAACTGCAACCTCCACCTCCCAGGTTCAAGTGATCTTCCCACCTCAGCCTCCCAAGTAGCTGGGACTACAGGCATGCCACCATGCCCAGGTAATTATTGTAATTTTAGTAGATACAGGGTTTCACCATATTGGCCAGGCTCGTCTCCAACTCATGACCTCAAGTGATCTACCCACCTCGCCTCCCAAAGTGCTGGGATTACAGGCGTGGGCCACCTTGCCCAGTTAGTACTGTGACATTTTAAAAGTTATAAAGGAATTTTTATTTGTAGCATTCACCCTCTGTGTGTCAGGCTCTATATTGGCCACCATCAGCCCAGAAGACGCAGTGCCTGGTCCCAGGGAGTGGGCATTTGGGGCTGCATGCCTGGGAGTCAGTGGAGAGTGGGTTCCTGCACGGGGGGTCAGTCACAAAGGCATAGGGACCTCAGGTGCCAGCTCCACAGAATGCCAAAGGGCCCAGGACAGCTCTCCAACCTCCCACCTTTGCTATCTTCTACAGCAGCATTCTAGGTGAAAGTGTTACCTACAGTGACAACAAACTACGGGGAAAACAGAGAGATGGGCAAACTGCATGCTGCAGTCCTAATTTTGACCTCAGTGGGAGCAGGAGGTGGGAGGCTGGAAGGGTGCTGAGCAATACCCAAAACATCTGGGGAGCACAGCATCCCTAACCACAGGCAGGGTCTTGCCCCCCATTGTGGGAACCAGCGGGTTTCAGGTCTGTCCCTTCCTTTCATGTTCAGGCTTGGTGTCTGAGGCCAGCTGCCCCTTCCACTGGGCACAGTTCTCAGCTCCCTGCATCCCTTCAGAGCCCAGCCCTGCGGATCACAATGCCAGCCTTTCCAAGTCCCTGTGGCGGACTCCGCGGGGCAGGTGTCTGTGTGGCAGGTGGGACAATGGAGACAGATGTGCAGTGAGACCTCTCTGGGCCCCACCCTTCTGCTGTGAAGACTGAATAAGATAACCACCAAGAGTAAGGGTAGTTTATTCCCTTCCTGTCTCTTTTTGTGCCCCTTCCTAAGAACCACAGAAAGATCTACAACCTAATTTTCTATTTTTTTTAAGAGACAAGGTCTTGCTCCATTGCCCATGTTAGAGTGCAGTGGTGTGATCATGGCTCACCTGCAGCCTTGAACTCCTGGACTCAAGCGATCCTCCTGCCTTAGCCTCCCAAGTAGCTGGGACTACAGATGCACACCACCATGCCTAGATGATTTTTAAGTTTTGTTTTTTTTTGTAGAGACAGGGTCTAGCTATGTTGCCCAGGCTGGTCTTGAACTCCTGGCCTCCAACACCTCGGCCCCTCAAAGCAGTGGGATTACAGGCATGAGGTACTGTACTTGGCCTGGACTTTCTGCTTCTAATGCAAGTGCTCTAGAAACACACAGGCTTGGAGAAGACACTCAGAATAAACCAGGATATGTACAACCCCCCCAACCCCCCGCCTCCAGCTGCCACTTGCTTCCCTGGCCGTCCCTGCCCTAATGCGTACCTACAGGTTGAGTGGTTATGCTCCTAAAACCCAGCTGTGAAATGCTCACGCACTGCAGGGAGACCTGCTACTGGATCAGCAGACATTTCCTGAGAAAGGGTCAGCGGGCCCCCACCTCGGCAGCAGGGACAGAGCTGTACGGAGCTCCCGTGGCCTCCTAGGTCACCTCCTCAGGAGGTGCTCACGGACCTGTGAGATCTGTGTCTCTTGGCTTCCCCTGCACCGCGGGAAGGCCACTCTAGGCTTGCTCATGTGACCAGGAGCATTTCACCTCCCACAACCCAGCTGACGTCTCACATGACCAAGGGCTTTGCTGTCCTCTCCATCCAAAGCCCATCCTTCTCACCTCTGCATCCCCACAGCCCTGCAGAAACCCTGCAGCTAGGGCAGTCCCTTTATTCCAGTGGGCTGGGGAGGCAAGGGGGTCCCAACCCTCCCCCCACAGAGCAGAGGGAGGGCCTTGCACAAGTCAGATACTCAATCAATTTCTTTGAATTAAATCAAACTTTTAAATTAAAAGTCGACCCCGTAAAAGAGCCGACTTAATGCTTGTTCTTTTTGTTTGTTTGTTTTGTTCCATTTCCTTGAGACTCTTTGGCACCAAGCAGCATTTCCGTAAAGAATTAAAAGCTCATAACCAATTACGGATGCACGGGAGCCTTCCATCTACCTGCAGTAGTGCTGTCTGGGAATGGTCCTGGCACGCTTTGAGGGGCCTTGCATTCCTGAGGGTACCTTCTGCACATGATCGCTGCCCGGCTATACACCAGCCCGAGAAGGAGCGAGAGCCGTCCATGGGCTCCATGTCATGGATGAAGAGACTGATGCTTAGAGAGAAAGAGGATAGGGGATGAGACACAGAACAAGGACTGGAATTGGCGGCGGGGGGAGGGAAGCAGCCAGGGCTTTTGCTGCTGGATCTCCCTGCCTGTCTCCAGAATACACATTTAAAATGTACTGCTTAAGGGTGAAGAAACCGAGGGAAAGTCCCACGATTCCTTAAACGTGTGACACATGGCCAGGCACAATGGATCATGCCTGTAATCCCAGCATTCTGGGAGGCCAAAGTGGGGTAGATCACCTGAGGTCAGGAGTTCGAGTCCAGCCTGGCCAACGTGGAGAAACCCCGTCTCTACTAAAAGTACGAAAATTAGCCGGCCCTGGTGGCAGGCGCCTGTAGTCCCAGCTACTCAGGAGGCTAAGACAGGAGAATTGCTTGAGCCTGGAAGGCAGAGGTTGCAGTGAGCCAAGATTGTGCCACTGCACTCCAGCCTGGGTGACAGGGCGAGACTCTATCTCAAAAAAAAAAGTGTGACACACAACCACATGGCGACTCTCTCTGACCAGAAAGGACAGTAGGCTGGAGTCTGGCTACGCCACCTTGGCAAGGTGTGCTTGGTGAGTCTGTTCATCTCTCAGCCTCAGTCTTCCCACTTGAAAAATGGGACAATATCATCACCTCCCTTGCAGGACGTGGGGAGACACAAAATACGCAAAGTAGACAAAGCAAGAAATGTCACACATGTAGCAAGGGTGCCCAGAACCCTCTACTGGTTGCAATTGTGGGATCTGGGTGTTTTTCTTCTTGATCAAGAGGGAAAGTCGTTTTTATTTAACCTGAAAATACAAATAGAAGGGCTGCTTTCTGGATGAAGCAAAGCCTGAAAGTCCATGAACACCCTCTTTGACAAGGTTATGGAGTGCAGGGGAGAAGTTGGGCCCTGGGTCAGCATCCCTTGACCATCATGAATTAATCTGCCTGTATTCCAAAGGTCCCCATGTCCACACATAGCAAGGGGGCTCAAACGCTGCCTTGCAGCTATAAGACTCCTACTGGGCAAAGTTCTCAGAACCAAAAAGAAAAAATACATCTACATCGGGGGTCTCTCACTGACTGGGTCCAGGACCCAAGCCTCTGAGGCCCAGGGCAGCCCTCTCTGTTGGCAGCCTCTTGGAGGGGACAGTAGGAACAGTGTATCATCGCCACTGTGAACACAGAATGTCACACGAGCAAAGACACTTGTCAAATGCCTTTCCCTTACACGCACCCTCATCATGACCTGTGTTAATGAAGTTAATTGAATTTAAGATCAATAATGGTTAATTATTGCAATTTGACATTCAGAGATAAATGGCTTTAAGACAGACAAGTATGCGTGTATGTGTGAGCGCGCGCGCGCGTGTGTGTGTGAATTCTCTCTAAAGAAGGTGAACGCATTACAAGCCTAAGAGGGATCCCACAAGCCTTCCATTGATTCTGGTACATTGTAATCGACTTCATCCTCTGATAAATGTGGGCTTTTCAGAGCTACAAGTAAATGTTCTACAAGACTACTCTAACCCTTGTCACTGGCCAAATCTATACGTGCTGTACACCAGAAATCTATTGAGATAGATTAAAGAACTGCTGTAGAAACAAGAGCAGCTTCAATAAAGGTGAAGGTTTATTATATTGACTATTAATGTAACTTAACTGTATGCGGTTATGAATGCTTATGGATCAGGGCAGTTTAATTTGGGACAGTTGGATATGATTATAATTGAACACAAATTTTTTTTTTTTATATCACCATAGATGAACTCAATTCAAGGTGGACAAAAAGGAAAAACCAACCTAGCTTGGAAAGCAGCTAGGTTATAACCAGCTTCCCAAAGGGTGAATTCCTGGGGAGAGGCGGCCCCAGGAGAGCTGGCCCAGGCCCAGGCCTCTCTAGCGATGCACTCGCCACACCACCTCCTGTTCCAGGCCCCACAGCGTGCAGGGAGCTGACGCCCCAGCCGTCTACGGCGGCCCAACAAGCCCGGGGTCAGGGCTGCTAAGTGGCTCCTCTGATGTGATCCAAGTTGGTAAGAAGTTTACTTTTCAGGACAGATTCTCTCGGTAGGAAGTCGTAGCCCCAAATGCGTTAGTAATGACACTCCTCCATCCACCCAGAACCGGCTAGATGACCACTTACAAGATTTATAATGACAAAGTAAATGTTGCCAGGGAAGAAAGTCCTACTGATTGCGGAGCACTGACAATACCGTGCGCCTGAGGAGTTCTGTCAAAATGTAAGATTATGCAAAAACACCGTTGAGAACACTGCTAATCATCTGCTTGTGTCAATTACTTGAAGGGTCTCTGACAGCATATTTACATTAAACACATTTCAGGAGCAAAATCCTTAATGCTATATCAGAATATTTTTCATTACCATTAGCAAATCTTTAAAAATCGCTCTTTCCCCCCTCGGCTACAATAGGAGTGATGGTGAGATGGGAAGGCTGGGTGGGGGCCTGTGTGGGTGGAGTGGATTGCAGGGGATTTCCGTTCATCCCTCTGCAAAGAAGCGGGTGGTGCAGACTCAGAGATGGGGCATCCTCACCACGTCTCCCTCTTAGGGCAGACGACGGGACCCTCTCTCATCCCCAACACCTTCCAAGTCCAGTGAACGGCGGCATTGGTTTTCCTCCTGGTCGTGTAGCCAGCCCCACACATCTGATGCCAGGCTATTTAACGGAGCAAATGACAGGTGTACAGAGGCAATTATTGAAATTAAAACTTAGATGACATCTGCTGGGGCTGTGCACATTTCAGACACCTCGCCCTGGTCACGCCATCTTGTCCACAATTATGGCAACATGGATGTAACCAAAATAAACGGCCCGGGGCCTGCAGCGGCCGGGCTGTCTGAGACATGCCTGCAGGAAGGAACTGGCCCTGTGCTGGGCATCGTCACAGAGCGGGGGACATCCCAGCAAAGGGATTCCGCAACGTCCACCCTCAGGCCTCCCATGGCAGGTCAGAGAGGGTCAGGTCAGAAGGAGTCCGAGGTGCTTGGAAAAATACATCTGGATTTTTCTGGACACGTTTGCCAGACATGACAATCATACCGACCATGGTGACGATGGCAGCCAGCATGTTTTGATTTTTTAAAATGTTTGCGCACTCTGCTGTATGTTTTACCACACACCTGCCCCACGAGGTCCACAGGTGGAGACAGTGTGGCCGAGAAATATGGCTGATGAAGTGGAAAACCAAGAAGTTGAACTCAGGTCCCTAGGCTTCTGTTACATTCCACACCGTGGATCTCTCAGTTCCAATGCCTGTGAGCTGGCCCTCCAAGATCCCAGCCCAGTCAGTACCTGAAGACATTCCTTACACTCAGGAATGCAGGCAAAGGGGCTCTTACATAAAGATTATAAAGCCCCAGCACCGACTTAATGTGGCAAAAGAGAGAGTTGTGGTGTTGAGCCATCCGAGACTGCCACTCACAGGGCCTCTCCAGGTCCGGGGTGCACAGGAGTGACCCCTCAGTGCCTAAGCTGCTGCCGACACTTCCCAAGGGCTCAGAGGCCCAGAGCTGACCCTCCACCCTTGTGATCCCTGCCCTGGAAACACAGAGCCACAGACTCTGCCCATGTCCAGGAAGAAAAACAGCACAGGGTGTGAACGGGACGTTAAGACTCCACATCACATCCAACCTACTCAACAAGAAATGCACCAGACACACAAAATCAGGAAGTACTCACACCTGTTCATAAGCAGCCAGCCCAAAGAATCCAGTCCTTGTGGTCATTTCAGAAATCAGTGTAAGTTACATGGTAATTTAAAGCGAAATGCATTCCTTTTAAGGGATTCTATATTCTGAATGTTTTGTTTTCTAAAATCTGTCTCTTCCCATTCCAAACACACAGACATTTCCTCAACTGACCTTTATAAGTGTGCTTTTACTTTTACCTTAAAATACTTAAAGACTACATACATACAAAAATAGATATGTCTATATATAAACACACACATATATATGCATTTTTCTTATCAGAGTGTGTAGGTTAAAAAATAATGCAAAGATGCTACATTCATCCTCAAATTGCACTTCCATATGGGAAGTGAGACGTATATCGAGGAGACCACAGTTCAAAACAGGAGCATACGGAACCCAAAGGGTCTAGCTCGATAAGGCCAAAATGTGGGGTGGATTCCGCATGCCCCATTGCTTGCTTGGTGGAAATAAGATGTCACGGGTAAACAATGTGGCTTGAGTTCATTTCAGTTTTAATCTAGATTATATGTACATGTATGTGTAAACATATACACCTACTTATGCTTATCCATAAATGCATAAACACACGCCCATCCACATATGCACAAATGGACCTCTGAATGAATCTGATTGCCCTACAGTGTTATCCTTCAAATATGTTTGAACAAATAACTCCAAACAAAGCTACACCAAACGAATGAATACCTTGGGTGAAGGCAGCCCAGACTAATGGGTGGGGTTGACAACATCACATTCCTAACGTCCAAGCCTCCACTCCAGCAAATCACCCCCCATCTCTCTGGGAAGAGACGGAAAATGGTGGAGCTGCTGACCTGCAGGCCTGAGTGTTGTAAAGGGACTTTGTCCACCGAGATAAGGAACATGCCCGGGTCTGCACTGCGACATTGGTCTTGCTGCAACATACAACAGAGATAGCAGCCTCCGAGATGGCACAGGCCTGGCTCACCAGAGACGCACTCGGTTTACACGGGCACCCAGAGTCACCAAGGTGGAGGGCTCTGCTCATGATGGCATGGGGCACTTGACCTGCACAGTGCCCATTTGGCACCGTGACCATCTCTGTGAGGTGGCTGAGTGGACAGAATCACTCAAGGGCAAGGCACAAAATCACGCAGGAGTCTGATGGGTGCCGGTGCAGGCTCTCACGCCCCCACCCCGCCCCATCTTCCTCTCTCCTCTGCTGGCATTTCTTCCCCAGCAACGTCTCAAGGCCTCACGGGCCTGATTTCTAAAACCCCAAAGCCGCAAATGACAAACGGCACTGGCAAAAAGATGGCACCTGCTGGTTGAACTGTCATGGGATGAGCCATTGGCTGGTGCCAGCAGAAGCACATGGGTCTCAGAAAGATGGATTTTTTTTTTTTTTTGCAAAGATTTTATTTTATTCAAAATAAATGCTACCCATCATTTGGTGAGATGGATCCTGACTAGGGCCAAGTGCTATTCCAGGGCCTTCCCAGAACTAATCCACATACCTTCTACAAGGACTTCGTGAAGTGCTCACTCTTTTTTTTTGCGGGGGGGATGGAGTCTTGCTCTGTTGTTCAGGCTGGAGTGCAGTGGTGCCATCTTGGCTCACTGCAACCTCTGCCTCCCGGGTTCAAGCGATTCTCCTGACTCAGCCTCCTGAGTAGCTGGGATTACAGGCATGCACCACCACACCCAGCTAATTTTTGTATTTTTAGTAGAGACAGGGTTTCGCCATGTTGGTTAAGCTGGTCTCGAACTCCTGACCTTGTGATCCACCTGCCTCGGCCTCCCAGAGCGTTGGGATTACAGGCGTGAGTCACTGCGCCCGGCCCGAAGTGCTCACTCTAATAATTTGCCTTTCACATTTTAGAACTCTCAGAAACTTGCTCAAGGGGATGGGGCAAGCGGTGCCAGGACTGAGGCCTCATTGTATGCACATGGCCCCCACGCCCATAACTCTTCCTCTCCACCTTTCTGGGGGCCCTGCCTCTCCCTCTGCATCTTTAGCTGTTTAGAAAAAGAATCTCCCTTCCCCAAACTGTCAAACTGGGACCATAACAACAATAACAAAAAAAATTAATCTTGAGTTTTTAAAATATCAAAACCTGAAAATGTATAATTAAATTAATCATCATAAATTACTTTTTAGCACTGAGAGCTGGATTTATAATATCATTTTCAAACCTCTCTGTGAGATTTAAATATTTTATAGCATATGTGAGTTAGAGGGAAATGTGTCTGAGGGCTTAAATATTGCTGCAGAGCAGTAGACTTTGACAAAAACTATAGCACAACTGTTTCTAAGGTAGTTTGTAAAAATTATTTATTTCCATACCAGTTAATTATGATGGGAGTCTTTGTTGAATGCACAAGCATTAAAAAAGTGCTGATATTTTATGCATCTTTAACTGGAGCGCGATTCCCCGCAGCGCACTGGTAACTCCTTGACATTTAGCATTCACTCACAGCAACTGTAATAAGGGGTTTGATTGCTTCCTTTGCAGATGCAGTAATTTAATAACTGTGATCAGTTGCATAAATTTACTATACAACCATCTTAAGTTAGCCACATTAAAATTAAGCAAAATTGTAATCTGTTGACAGATTATTGCTACTGAACAATTCTACTAAAAGCATTTCAGATTAGCAAGTGCCACAAGCATTTGTGTTTTATAAGCTTGTAAAAAAACACGGCAGCTTCCTCCTTCCACATCCCCATCTCCAGCCACCCCCTCTCCTGCCCCCCCTCCACACATACACCACAAATCTGACTATTAGACAATTTCATGAAATTCTGTGCTTTCTGTTAAATCACCTCTGAACTGTTGATTTCATTATTTGAAATGTGTGTGGTGAATTCTGCTGTCTGGAAAGGAAAAAAAAAAAAAAAAA
>NW_016805750.1:3138079-3148079 GCF_001698545.2 Rhinopithecus bieti
CNCGGCAGCTTCCTCCTTCCACATCCCCATCTCCAGCCACCCCCTCTCCTGCCCCCCCTCCACACATACACCACAAATCTGACTATTAGACAATTTCATGAAATTCTGTGCTTTCTGTTAAATCACCTCTGAACTGTTGATTTCATTATTTGAAATGTGTGTGGTGAATTCTGCTGTCTGGAAAGGAAAAAAAAAAAAAAAAAGCCGCGTGTCAGTTTCTTCTTTCTTTTTTCCCAGTAATTTCCTTTATGCAACTTTACATCCATTGCCTTTGAAGGGATAGGAAACCTCCTAGCGTGGACCTCTTCTGAATAAAATGATCGGTTCACCAGAGCAAAGGAAAAGCACTAATTTCATACCTTAGATGGAGAAAGGTAAAAGGTGCCCGGCTCCCTCTGAGTGAGATCCCTGCAGCAGGCATCCTTAATTAAGGAGACAACAGAGACGCCTTCTTGCTCAGTTGCTAAAGAACCCCTTATGGAGTTTGTGGGTAGAAAGAGAAGAGGGCACAAGTTCCATGGGCAGGCTTTACCTAGAGCATGGTGATAGAGAGGAAAACAGCGCCCCTGCCCACTCTGTTTAGAGCAAAATGGGACCCGCATCTCCTGCCTGGTGCCCTGTGAGTTGACTTTTCAGAGCAATGTTTAGCCAAGCAGGCAAGTCAGGAATAACTGTTTCTGATACTTCCCAGCAAATATCTTTAACCATCTGTTTACACTTGCCAAATATGCTTCCAAGTTTCCAATTTTATCAGTATATAAAAAGAATATCTGTTTTTAAAAAAAATCGTAAATATCTTGTGATGCATCTTTACATAATTCAAGAGAAATTAAAAAAAAATTCATTTGAAAGCCAGCATGATCACAGATTTGTTTAAACTTTCATTTACATAGAAGTTTGGGGTGGGAGCCACAAAAAGGGGGTTGGCGCTTTTTTGGAATGGTCAAATGTCAAAGTTGAGTGCCAGGCGGGGAGTGACGCACAGGTGTGCCCTCCCCACGAGACGATGGCACACCCACTGTGTGGGCTTATTTCCGGGGTGGCCCTGCATATGCAGCCTGTCACTTCGGATGGAGTTGCGGGGCCTCTCCCAGACAGGTGACGCGGCGGGCTGGGCTGCAAGCTTCCTTCAGAGCAAGGACCACTACTGAGTGTGACAAATTGGATGGGACTTCACTACCAAATTTCCTGCCAAGAGACCTAACAGTCAAATGTCTATCTTCTTCTCATCACCAAGAAGTGATGCTGCGACTTTGACATAGTGTCTCCGTTACTTAAAGATACAGTTAATGCAAAGTGATCGCAAAACGTGAGGTCTGTAAAACTTTTAAGAGCCAAGCCAAGGCGGCTTTCATCATTGGCTCTTTTATCTTGAGAGGGCACACGTGCACGTGTGTGGGTGCGCATGTGCACTCATGCATGGGCGTGTGTGCATATGTATGCGTGTGTGTGTGTAAAACCAGAATTCCTACCAGGCAGCACAGAACCTGGGTCTCTGTCATTGCCACCATTACCTGCCATTTTTTATAACATAATACACTGGAGATACCCTGGGCTAGGTTTGTTTGCTTCTCATTATAACTAATTATGCTTCTAAATATGTTCTTTAGGGTTACACGTGTATAAAAATGGAGGTAGGAAAGAAAGAAAATGAATCAGGATTATTAAAAGAAAGAGAAACATACTAATTAGTTAACTAGTATACTCATTTCAATGTTTAATAATATTTTTTAACATTCCAGCATACGCTGCAGAATTAAAAATTACCCACAGCACCACCTGTGCGTCCCCTGGGACATGAAGATTTAGAGTTCTCTCCTGCAGACTTGGAGTCCTCGTTTCTAAATATTTCGTTGAATATTTCTTTGTATTCCACCTCATTCCACCCCCACAAATTAGAAGCCAAAAAAAAAAAAAAGATAGTAAATTTTGTTCCCCACCAAAGCCTTGTAAATAACATCTCTACAAAGCCCAACTTAATTACATAACTCAAGTGCTTGAGGAAAAAAAAAAAAATGCATCTATTCCCATAATTTTGGAAGCTGCCTCTACCCGTTTCTATATGTGCAGACTGCACTGGCTGTGTAAAAAGCCAAGCGCCCGCCCTGTTCTCTCACCCTGGGTAGGAAAGAGTGCCATTGTACCCCTTCTTTTTTTTTTCCATCTGCTTAGTGCTCCCCCTCCCCGTGTTCTGGGAAGGTTCTGGGCTTTGTGTGGCCTACGATGGGGCCAACTGCATATGGCTGGGGAGATGGGAAGAGGAGCAGAGCTGGAAGTGTCGAGAAATGCAGGAGTGATGACATGAGACCCGAACCACCCTCTCACCTGGAAACAGACCCACCTCCTCCACCTGAGCAGCACGCGGCACGGAGCTGGTGTTCCGTCAGGACCCCACAATTAAAACCGCGTGATGCATGGCAAAGCCAGGGGTGCCCCCCAAGCCTCTCGGGCTGGCTTTCCTCAAACTCCACTTCTGACTGTGGGTCACTCGTACACAAACAAAGCCTTAACACAAATGTTACCGAGGAAATAATAGCCATTTCCAATGATAATACACAATTTTAGCACTGACGCTTGGCTGATTTAGGTGTTCGGCCAATGTGTCAAGCAGCCTGCCTTCCTTAGGCGGGCCTTTAATGGGTAACTGGCAGGCTCTGGCAGCCTTATTTCTGTTTTAGATTTGGTTTGTCATTGGGTATCCATTACCTGCCATTCATCTTTGATCTCTTTGGACAGGCCTGATCAAAAGATGTCATTTGACCTACTCCACTTGGCAGAAACTTGTATGACTCTCGTAAAGGGGCCACCCCAGCTATAAATAAAATGACATTATTATTTTTCTGTCCTATCATGTAGAGGAGACAATTATGATAATGCAGTATCTGTCATCGGGAGCCCAGCAAATTGCTAGCTCTCACGCAACTGTTTAGCTTTCTTATTTGTTGTTTGTCTGTTTTCCTCCATTTCAAGTTGAAAATAAAGCAGAATTGAAATCCCTAATGCTCTGTCTCCCACTCCGACAGTCTCGGGGCCGCTTCCCATGGCAGTGATGTGCAGGTGTGGCCAGCAGCTTGTGTTTGTCAATGGTGGGTGGTGGCTAAGGCTGTGTGTGCTGGCAAGGCATGAACAATGGGATCAAGTTTGCCCTTCATTTAATGTTTGGAAAACAAGCTAATCTCTGAAATTAGAACTGAGAGATATTACTGCAAATAGATAAAAATCATGGCAAGGGTTTATTGTGTCCTTAATCAAGTCATAATAAGGGAAAATGCGCTGGAACATTCCCCCGACAGGTAAAACAGAGACAGCTCCGGTGTCATCACCAGGGAGCCCACAGCCTGGGGACACAAGGGTCCAATTGTTTGTCACTGTCTCCAGCGTGGACCACCACTATGGGCTCCATTTCTAGGAGACTGGCTCTCGATCCTTTTTGGAAATGGAGGTTTCAGAGCTCTGGGGTTTGCTTCCTTCCCCGGCGTTTCAGGCTCCACAGGTATACAGGGGTAGTGTGAAGAGATTACTAACTCAGTAGTCATTCTCTGTTGGTCAGGTGCCCTTGGGGACTAGGGGCAGCACATTCTCTGCCCACCACGTGCTGAGAACCTCCACCCAATTGATGCTCTTGTCTGGAAAGAGAGAAAACCAGGGACACACCATCCAAGACCTCTGCAGAAATCCTGGTTGTGTCTGCTCAGATTCAGATCATCCTAGAGAAAAGGAAGTGACTCCTACAGATGGGCTTCATTTGAAATGGGAGAAAATGAGGCCCCAAACAGAGGGAAGGACTGACCAGAGGCACCACGAGGCGTTCACAGCAGAGCTGAGACCAGATTCCACGCCGCCTAATTTTTTGGTGGGGCCCACTCCCTGTGACAGGCCACCAGCCTGCCGTCCTCCCCAAGGCCAGCCCAGGAGCTCAATCTTCGGTGAGCCAGTGACCACCCTGCTGTTGGCCCCTGGGGCCTGCCTACAGCGCCCAGCTGCCTCTGCAACACCAGCTGCCTCGAGCTTTGCTTGATGTGAAGATGCACACGGTGGTGTTGCCGACCATCCCTTGCAGACACAATGCCGGTAGGCATCACTTTGTACAGGGTCCTCGGTTCAGGACTTGGGGGTCCCTACGGTCTTTCAGTGCTACCATTTACCCACAGGATATGGGATAACCCACCAGGGTGTGTGAGGTAAGAAGGTGGGTGGTAAAAGCACAGAAGGATGAAAGGGAGAGAGGAAGTAGATTCAGAATTCCTTGCCTGAAGGAGGAACATGGCCTCTAGTGGGCATAGATGGGTGGAGCCATATCTTCTGCAAAAAAATGGAAAAAATACTTTACAGGTGCAGGAACCCAAGCCAATCAATCCCCGCAGAGAATGGAGACACCAGCATTGAGGCTCTCTCAGCATAACATATGGCACTCTTTTTGAGGAAGAACACATTCTCGGCATTGGGAACCATCAAGTCAGTAAGAACAAATATTCCAGATTAGCACATGGGTCAAGAAAGGTCTAGAAACAGGCCCCAAACTAAGAAATCAAGGTAGGTAAATGAAAAGTGCGGACAAAGCATGGTACTGTAGTCATCCAGACTTGCAAAGCATTAAATAATGTGGCGCAACGAGGAAAGATGGGTCCTAAGACTGTTGCAGGAACATTATTCCCTGAAGACTCAGCTGGGGCATCTCCACTTTCAGGAAGCTGCTGCTAGCTTTCTTTCATCCCCTGGGATGGCCACAGCATCCCTCTCCATCTTCCCATCCTGCTCACGGTCATTTCCATCATGGTACCCACATCAGAATTACGTGCATTTGAGTCTCATCCTCCACACTCCGACCCCCTTGAGGACTGCCTATCTTGGTGTCCCTGGCACCTGCCAGCACTGGCTTGAGCAGGTGCTTAATACACATCCACTAAAATTGTTTCAACACATACTCCAGTAGCCTTGCGCCCTCAGAGGAATTTGTGATGATGGGAAAATGCACGCAAGTATGTTTTCCTTCCTTGAGTTTGAGCGACATCTCCTTCCCCATCCCTGGAACTGTGGGTCCCATTCATTATGTTGTCATGTCACTCTGTCTGCTAAGCCTCCACTCAGTGTCTCAACCTTCTCATGTCTCTTCCCTACTCTGGTCCCAGGTAATAAGTCTCTCTCCTCCACGCTGCCTCTCAATGGACCAAAACCGAAGATGAAGAGTCGAGCAACCCAAAGCAAAGAGTGTGGGGCAGACTAGGGAGAGAAATCACAGTCTTCCTTCATCTTCCTAAGGAGATGCGAGGGTATGGGAGCCATTCCATATGCATTTCCTTTACTTTTTGGTGTAGCACCGATCCTGTGCAGTGGCATCCAGGGTGGTCTGCAAGTATCTGCTGCATGGATGAATGGATGGACTCAGGGGCCCACTGCTCAGGAGAGAATCCCTTCTACCTTTTTTTTTTTTTTGAGACAGAGTCTCGCTCTGTTGCCCAGGCTGGAGAAGTGGCACAATCTCCACTCACTGTAAGCTCCGCCCCCAGGTTCATGCCATTCTCCTGCCTCAGCCTCCCGAGTAGCTGGGACTACAGGTGCCCGCCACCACGCCTGGATAATTTTTTTGTATTTTTAGTAGAGACAGGGTTTTACAGTGTTCGCCAGGATGCTCTCCATGTCCTGACCTTGTGATCCACCCACCTCGGCCTCCCAAAGTGCTGGGATTACAGGCGTGAGCCACCACTCCCGGCCCCTTCCACCTTCTTAAAGGAGAGGCAGTTCCACCAATCTATGCCAAGCTGGAGGCCACGTTCCTCCTTCAGGCACAGAATTCGGAATGAATGCAGGGAAAGGGGTGGGCAGCGTGCGGGCTCTGTGTGATGCATAGGTCACAATGCAAAAGGACACTAGGACCTCACAGGCCTCGGTTCATCTTCTGTTCTGTCCTGAGCCACAGCGGGACTTGGGCAAGCTACAAAACCTCTCTACATTTCTGGTTCTTCCCTTTAAAGTGAGAATAAAAGTCCTCTCTTTTGAGAATTGTTGTTAATGGAATTATGCACATAAAGCACTTAGCACTGTGCCCGGCACGTGGCAAGCATTCAGTCAAGAACAGTTATTTTGGGGTTACAGAAATTAGAATTTTCCATCAGCAAGGAAGATTCTTGGCAGTGACAAGGCCAGGATCCCTATGGTGACAGGTTCAGCCCCCGCCCCCCGCACTGGGCCCCACCCTTACAGCTGGAAGGATCATGCAATGTCCAGGAAACTCTTGCCTGTGCCATCAGCTCAGCCTCTTGAGTATAGGAAGGGAGGTGGTCACCTCAGTAAGGTGGCGGCCAAAAGGCCTTCAGTCATCCAAACTTCTCTCTCCATCTCAGGCCAAGGGTTTCACCAGTAGCAAGTCAGAGAGACTCTGGGCTAAGCACTACCCTGTTTTGGATACTCGTAAAAAAAGCAGATAAACTTCAAGCAAGTTGGGATTGGGGGGACTGAAGGCTGATGGGGGTTATTAATCCACCTAACACTTTGGTTGTGGATTTATTCATCAACCCACTTCCCCCGTATCCCCTCATCTCCCACAAATCCTAGGACAGATCAAGACCATCCGTGTCTGGGGAGGTAGGAGAAGCTGAGAAAAAGAGAGCCAAAATAGGTGCCAATGTGCTGCTGGGCTCTGGCCTGCCTCCTGTCACAGGACCTTTTCAGGGTGAGTCTCACCTGTGGCCTCCGATGGCACAGGGTTTGTTTCTTAAGAGAAAGAGAGGTCTTGGTCCCACGGAGTCCTCCAGTACATGCGGAGATAAGCAGAGGACAGAAGGTGCTGCACTGGGAAGGGAACTTGTCCCTCTGCCCAGCTCACAGGCTCCATACTGATCAATGCTCACGGGGTGTGGGTGGAACATGAGGACTGGAAGATGAGAATCCCATTTAGGGTCCATTCACTGTTAGGGTGAGAGATCTTTGAGCAGAGCCATCCCTCTTTATGTGTGTGTTTATTTATTTATTTTTGAGAGAGTCTCTCTGTTTCCCAGGCTGGAGTGCAGTGGCACTATCTCAGCTCACTGCAGCCTCCACCTCCAGGGTTCAAGGGACTCTCCTGCCTCAGTCTCCTGAGTAGCTGGGACTGCAGGCGTGCGCCACCATGCCTGGCAAATTTTTGTATTTTTAGTAGAGGTGGGGGTTTCACCATAGTGGACAGGCTGGTCTCAAACTCCTGACCTCAAGTGATCTGCCCACCTCGACCTCCCAAAGTGCTAGGATTGCAGCTGTGAGCCACTGCACCCGGCCAAGCCACCCCTCTTTAAATCCTGGCTTCTCCATGTCATGGCCTTTGGGCCTCGGTTTCCCCATCTGTAAAACAGGCATGGTGACACCAATGTTTCCCAGGGTTGCTAGGAGAGGAGCACTGGACAAAAAGAGTGTTTTCCAGGCTGCTCTGTGCTGTGCACACCACTGCTGAGAAGAGGCCCATCTTCCCTCCCACGGCTGGAAACTATGATTCAGCAGACGCTGGCTTAGGTCAGAGAAACAAGCACAGAACCACAAAAAGAAGGATCTAGAGCTGTGCTGTCCATGGGGCTAATGACTGTGTTGTCCATGGGGCTATCTATGTTTAAGTTAATTAAAATTAAATAAAACATAAAGTTCAGCTCCCCCGTTGCAGTCATCACACTTGTGATGGGGTCGTCCTATCGGACAGCTCAGGGCAGCAAATTCCCATCAGAGCAGGACACTCCATTACTGGCTGGAGGGGTCTTCTCCTGTTGCTTCCTGATGTCCTCTCTCTTCCTCTTTAGAAAAGATACTTTCCTACAGAAACAGTTCTTAACCCTTTTGGGGTTTTCAGGGCCCCTGTGGGAAGTTAATCGAAGTCAGTGTTCACTGAAATCCAGAATCTTTCAGAGTGTGGGAGGAGTTCCACCGGTGGTACAAGAAAATATGAGGTGGTTCACCTTGAATCACACGGTAATAAATTACTCCCTTGTCAGTTCCGTCTTTTTCCCTCTGATTGCTTCAAGGAGAAAGTATCTGGTGGGTGCTATTGGTCTTTAACACCTCCCCAACACTTGCTAATCTCCCTTTTAAAAGAAGAGAGATAAGACATCAGACTCTGGTAGGAAGGCAAGAGAATTCAGCTAGGATTTAATGACATTGTTTGATTTCACGGCGTTTATTTTTATGGTTATTTTCTCTTTATGGCAAGTGATTCTGGGTCTTCATTTATAGGAGTGACACACTTTCCTTTTAAAAATAAATTTATTTGAGTTAAAACGTGTGTAAATAATAAGTTCAGGCAGTGCATGTGGTATGCAGAAACGTCAAACAGCATGACAGGTTTGGGACTCAGGACGCCAAACCTGCTCAGGGGCAAGGAACAGTCACAGAGTCTTCCAGAGGAGACTGTGCAGGAGGCCCCAGGTGAGGGCTTTGCTCTGCTACCAGCGTTTGCTGTTAGCATTTCCATACCAGAGATTTGGAAGGGAATTTGTCAGGTTTCTATTAAAACCTCTGAACGTCCAGTTGGAGGAGGTAGTGGTTATTAAACCTCAATGTTCATAAATATGCTAATAAAAATGTAAAACTTGCAGTGAGCCATTATCAATTACAGACAGGATGCTTCACCTTTGAACGATAGCTCCCATGCCGGGCTGCTGACCGGGGGTTGAAAGCAGAGTGTGCACCGCTGGAGGGCAGCGAGGAGTCTGAGCTACACAGTCTGATCCTGCCATGTGCGGATCTGGGCACCTGGCAGGGACTAGGGTGGCCATGCTCCTGGCATCGCACACCACCTGCCTGTTGGGCCACGGAAATGTTTCCTGTCCCCACATATCTGCCAGTGCCTCTGTAAGGGTGAGGCCCATCCACCTCTCCCAGACACCCAGGAAACGGGCAGCAACATGTGATGTGTGAACTCACCCTGACTTTGGACAGATTGGTGAGAGTCCTCTGAACAACGAAATGCCTGGTCGTAGCCATTCAGCAAAGGAGAAGGATCCCGGGACTTGAAGGATCCCTGCTACTTGCCTAGAAAGGCCCCGTCAGAGTCAAATCCTTCGCAGCCGGGCACTACCAGAAGTGGGATATTATCAAGAAGGGTATGGCACTGAGAGTCCAGGTACCTGCATCCCGGCACTGACACTCACTTACCAGGCTGTAACCTGGAGCAAGTCTTTGCCCCACAGGGGCTTCACCTGTAAATCAGGCAATACCTTGATCTCGGGTAATGACGGTGAGCCTTTCTCTCTGCCTGCTTCCCAGGTCCACATTTGGGAAAGGCACATCAGAGCCCCTCAGGCCTGCCTCTCGAGTGGCTGTTGGGCTCACCGGCTGCAGCTGGAAGATGATGATGGATGATGATGACATGAGGACACAGGGTTGCCTCCCTTGTTCCCCAGGGAACCAGAAAGGATGCCTCCCTCCGGCTTCTAAGGCCGGGACTAGGGGCCTTCTTTCCCTACAGTCTGCACGAGAGATGCTGGGGCTAGGCCCCAGCCATGCCAGCTCCCTCTGCCAAACACCGCTACATACAGGCGAGGGTGTTTCTTGGGCTATGGGAGACACAGCGGGCGGCAGGGAGGCATGGTCGGCCATCACTGCAATACTGAGAAGCCACGTGGGCAGCGGCCGGGACCACATCTCACCTGCATGGCAGGGCTCTGCCTGCACCCCTGCTTCCGCACGAGTCCATCCCAGCTATCTTGCTGCTCACCTGCTTCTGCCCAACCTTGCCAGGGCCGGGTTTCTGATGCATTTTGAATCATTTCTAATGAGAGGATTTCACATCCCCTTGTGATACTACATTCTTGTGCCTAACTTGTAATTTGAGTGATTGTGAATTGTTCCGAGTGCCAGATTCATATTTTGCAATAGATCAGGGTTTTATTCATATGTGAGTGCATAATTTTGCCTCAAGATGCGTTAGATTACATTAATTAACTTTGTAGCCAGAATGGGAGAAATTAACCGTTTGGATGAACCTTGCTCTGTAATCACCGTCATTCTCAGACCCCTTGAGTGTGCACCTCTGGGGCTGTCT
>NW_016805750.1:3150579-3182848 GCF_001698545.2 Rhinopithecus bieti
CAGCCATCTCTGGGCAGCTGTTCCAGCCGAGCCATGCCAGGCCCAGGGTGTGACCCACTGCAGCCACATCCACATCGGGATGATGGGGATGCTTAACGGTGCAAGCGCTTGATGGGGAAAGATGCAAAGAGCTGGGGGACCCTGGCTGCACCATGCAACCCAGGACCCACCAGGGATTCAGAAGCTCCCTGTGATGTCTCCTGGTCCTTATGTCCTCACCCCAAATTTACTGCCCCACTGACCCTACTGGCCAAGCACAGCAAGGATCACAGAAGGCCTGAGGAGCTCCCTGCTCAAACTCAAGACAAAGGAAGGAAACAGGCTGTGTAATTAAGGTGCACTAAGCCAAGTGTGGGGAGAGCAGCAGGGTCTGGAGAGCAGGGCACATCCCCAGACTGGCTGCAGCTGTCCCAAACACCTGCCCCGTTACTTGCAAGAAAGAGGCGGCTTGTCATCATGCTTGACTTTCATTAACTTTCCTTCCGGAAATCTGACCCGGACATCCGGGGTGGAAAGCATACAGAATCAAACTTCATTTATAAACTTTTCCCTCTGCGTCTCTTTCATGCCTGGGTCGCAGGTGACCACAAAGCTCCTCCAGGCACCTCCCACCCCTGGTAAAAGGACCCAGCCGTATTGACTCATTTGTGTGTGAACATTCGGCTGCAGGACTGTAAAAGCTCCCTTTACCAAAATCAATTCAAAGATTCAAAACAATGTATTGAAGAGTTTTGCAGCTAGCTTTTAAACCACTTATAAAAGACAACACACAGGAAAAATTAACCCCTGTGGCTCTATTAGGAACAGTATAATAAATATACATTTAAAAGATCTATAAACACATATTTATCTGCAAAATGTTCTTGCATAAAACTGTTATTGAAAAGGCTTTCATTTTATCTTTGTGTTATTGTAATTTTATTGAATTGCTTATTCATTCTTTGATATTGTATTTTAATGGTATTATAAATCTGTTTTATGTCTGATAGGAGCCTCATTGTAAACTGATATAACAGATAATATGGCAATTCACCATAAAATTCTAAACCAAAATGCAGATCAGAACGCAAAGAAGCACTTTAATTCATTCTCGGTTTCTTTTCATTTTATTTTTTAATTATTTTTCATGTGCTGGTTGCCATCTGTTGATAAAGGATGGTTGTGTGAAACTCACTGTACAACACAATAGGAACTTTTTTGTATAATTCTATTCATAAAAAATGATAACAGTATAAAAGCATTACACTTCTCTAGACTGAGGATCATTAGCAAGTTCATTGTATAAACTGATTTAAATTAGTCACTTTTGGAACAAAATCCTTTTTTTTGTAAAATATCTTATTTTGGGTAATTTTTAGTATCATGAATAAAAGAACAAAAAAAACCACTTTCTAAAATGTCTCCTATTATTTTATCCTTTGATTAAAACAATGAAAACAATTATGATAAAAGATGGTATCAACATGTACAGCAATTATGTCATAAGCCCAACTATGGCTCAGAAACTTTGCAGGAAGTTCATTCAATAAAAGTATCTTAACTTGCCATCTCTAAATGATGAAATTTCCATTATCAGGAACAAACGATCAGGTCACCAGTACTGTGGCAAACACCTAGTCCCAAGCAGCTCTGGTGCCTCCTTGTGGGCTCCTCCCACAGCCTGGACAACCCCACCACCCCAGTGCCATGGCTAAAAGCAGCTCATTAATCTCAGCTCTGTCTGATCAAAGATTCTTTGGGCCAGAGACCAGGGACCTGAGAAGCTGCTTTCCCTGGGTGAGTACATCTGAATATAAAAGCGGGCATCAAAACTGTCTCCTGTGAAAAGCCACCTAGTTCATTCCCCTATAGAGAAAAACAACAGGACTTAAGGAAAGTGTGGATCCCCACCTCACAACTTAGCAACACTACAGAAACAAGCAGGCTATGAATAGCACCTGCCAAGACGGCCGGCTCAGCTGCAGATAAAAAGAAGAACGTTGTCAACACAAAAGCCTTCTATTACAAAATAGAGAAAAGTAGGTTTTCCTTCTTTAAGAATTTTGCACATAAATCATTGTTTCCAATAAACATTGTAAAGGTTTCATCAGTAATTAAAAAAAAAAAGAAACTGCTCACATATATGAAGATCATTTGGTGAAACACAATTAAGCCACATTGAAGAAGTGAAAATGGCTGAAACCCTAAGGTGAGCCTATCCAGGTCTGCACAGCAAAACCCAACCACAACCTGGGCTTCTCCCCTGAGCCCCGGCCCACCACTGAGGGAGACTGATGTCTCTGCGGGAGTGAGAGGCAGTCCCTGAGGAAACCTGGGCTCACCCACCATGAGCTTATAGCCCCTCAAAACATCACCAGGCAGGGAGAAAGTTTCTACTAGAAGAACACTGAAGAGGGAGAAATAGCCACCATGACAACAGTAATTGCAAGGAAAACAACAGTGTAACACTTTTTTTGGCCTTCAAAAGCACAAACATCACTGAAACAAGTTTTCTACTTAAGCTGCTTTAAAAAAAAAAAAATAAAAGGCTGCTACTTGGGGCAAGAAGGCAGGCTTCATTAGTTTAATGACATATATGAACTCTTAAGATGCAGCCCCCCTGAGAAAGTAGCAATCGGCCCTTCCTTCCTAATTCTTTCCAACACACACACAGCTGATAGAAGTGATGGAGAGTTTCTTGCCAAATCATCCTAAACTAGGATATGACCGCTACAGCCTGGCTCAAAAACCAGAGCTTAGAGCTGCAGATGACCTGACGTGTCAGGGAGCTCACACTCTGAAACGTTTTCTCAGGTTACATTTGATCTATACAGACATAGATGAAATATACATGTAGGTTCCTAAGTATAATAACCAAACAAATGTCTGTGAATGAGGACCCAACTTGGGAACGGCAACACGACCATGGGGCTTCTCCACCACTCAGGCAGGCGGTGGGTAAACGCGACCCTGGACACGAATGCGAGACCCCCAAGCAATACTAGGTTCATGTTTACTTCTGCACTTTGTAGAAAAGACTGATTCTGGATGTGGTCCTTTTTTACTTGCTTTATCTACTCATATAATGTCTCTAAGATCCATCCCTGCTGTTGCACGTGTTTTTCGTTCCTTCATTTTTACTGCTCTAAAATATTCCATTGTGCGAATGTTATTTAACCTTAAAAAAAAAAAGTCTTTCTGAGACCTGACACCTGGAGTGACAGATGTGTTCTGTGCTCTGGTCCCACCTGTGAGGGATGGTAACTGCAGTTGTTCTCGGGTTGGGAGCCACATATTTTATGATGTGTCCTTCTGGGGAGAAGGAACGTGTTCAGGATGACCTGAGTAACAGACCTCTCCCTGGATCTAAGCCTTTGCAGTTTGTTGTAATTAAGACACAGTCAGGTGCGGGTCCAAGAGACAGTGCTAATAGCCACTGCACCTGAGTCTGCAGTGCACCCAGGCTGCAGGGAGGAAGCAACCAGGAGGCTGAAGTCTCCCTGGCTCTTGGTGCCTTCCACTAAGACATCCTGGCTTCAGCTGTAGCTCTGGGTGTTCCTGGGAGCTATGGGGAACATCTGTATCTCTGGTTGCAGGATGTCACTGAGTCCTGCACAGTGTTGAATTCTGAGATGACTGAAGGAGGAGGCGGAGTTCCCTTCCCTACGGGTCCCGCTGAGATGTTAGCAGGTGTCAGGACAGGTTGTACGGCCCGGGAGCCTCAAGATCCATCCTCCACAGAAGGTCTGCTCCACATTTTTAAAATCCTAGCTTGGCAACTGTCAATATATTGTCTTCCACTTCACAATACATAAAGAATATAAAACTGTGTCCTGTTGAAGGATGGCAGTGATACCACACAAGCAAAATACGGCGCTTTATAACTTTTTTTTTCCAGCATCCCTTTCCACCAAGGCCTGGCCAGCTCCTTAATGTCTAAGTTCATCCTCTGAATCTGATGAATCAATCATTCCAAGGTGGAGGTGGGTAATGACGGTGCTGAGAAGGCCATGGCTCTCACTTAAGGCTGACATGGGAGACAGACAGGGCTTGACGCCACTCACTGGCCCTCCAATTGGAGCTCCACCTTCCAACTTCACAGTGCCCCTTGGACATGCCCAGTGGGGTCATCACATGGCTCACCACTGAAGCGCTCCAGAGACCCTTCCACGTTGTTTTTAACTGCCCACCTAGCAAGTGCATTTCTGGTTACTCTTATGAAATCTAAACATGGAGCCTACAGCTCTGCCTGAAACCTCAAGGAAACACACCAAGGTGTCTGCATATGGCAGACTTAAGCCAGGTTAACGCAAGGGTCCCAGCCACAATCAGGGAGCAAGGTCAAAAGCACCCGACACTAATGATTTATCCGCTTGTTTCCCCACAACAGCAGGCCCAATGTGGACAGCAGTACTTTCCATTCAGACTGTGTGTGAGACAGAGGGAGGGAGCCAGAGTCCAGGCCAGGAGAGAAAGAAAGCAGTGCTTAATTTTTGTTGATTATATATTTATTAAATATATATTTTTATATATATTACGTATGAGTAAATGCATTTCCTTGAAGATGTTTTTTCTTTTTTTTTTATACTTTAAGTTCTGGGGTATATGTGCAGAATGTGCAGGTTTGTTACATAGGTATACACGTGCCCGGGTGGTTTGCTGCACCCATCAACCCATCACCTACATTAGGTATTTCTCCTAGCGCTATCCCTCTCAATGGCCCCCACTCCTCGAAAGGCCCTGGTGTGTGATGTTCCCCTCCCTGTGTCCATGTGTTCTCATTGTTCAACTCCCACTTATGAGTGAGAACATGCATTGTTTGGTTTCCTGTTTTTGTGTTAGTTTGTTGAGAATGATGGTTTTATGTATGTTTGTTTTTCTCAGACGGAGTCTTGCTCTGTCACCCAGGCTGGAGTACAGTGGCACAACTTTGGCTCACTGCAACCTCTATCTCCTGGGTTCAAGCAATTTTTGTGCCTCAGCCTCCCGAGTATCTAGGATTACAGGTACCCACCAACACACTCAGCAAATTTTTGTATTTTAAGTAGAGACGGGGTTTCACCATGTTGGCCAGGTTGGTCTCGAACTCCTGCCTTTGCTCCCAAAGTGCTGGGATTAAAGGCATGAGCCCCCATGCCCAGCCCTATGTATGTATATTTTTAGAGACAGGGCCTCATTCTGACATCCAGGCTGCAATGCAGTGGTGCAATCATAGCTTACTATAGGCTTGAACTCCTGGGCTCAAGGGATTCTCCCATCTCAGCCTCCCAAGTAGCTGGAACTACAGATGCATGCCACCATGCCCAGCTAACTTTTAATGTTTTGTAGAGACCAGGTCTAACTATGTTGTCCACGCTGGTCTCGAACCGCTAGCCTCAAGCGATCCTCCCGCCTTGGCCTCCCAAAGTGCTAGGATTACAGGCATGAGCCACCATCCCCAGCCAGTACTTACTTTTTGAATGGATGAATGAATGAGTGAAGGAATAAATTAGTGATGGAAATAATAAATGAATGAGTGACAGAATGAATGAATGACTGAATAAATGAAACTAATTATTTAGTTACCTTCTTCCCAGCCACAAAGCTCTCTGATAAGACAACATCAGGGGTTAGTAATATATGCCTATTGCTGAAAATTTGGAAAATAAAGGCATATAGAAGAAAGCAGAAGAATAAAAACCCGTACATTTTGGAGTGCTTATTCCTTTTATTTTTCCCTTTACAATGTGTGCATGTGTGTGAATGTGTTGGGTTCGTATTGTATTTGGCAACCTGCTTTTTTCACGCAACATTGGGTCAAGAGCATTTCTCTCTCATGGAAAATGTTTTAAACCAGCCTTCTGCTATCAAATGCTGAGATAACCTCAAAGGAGTGGAAGTCCATACAACCAGACGCCAAATGCCAGGCCTCCCTCTTCCAGCAGGGAGCTGCAACTCACCCAGGAGCACGCTGCCACCATGGATCCCTGAGTCCCACGGAGTAGCCTATGATCATGAACTTCACCGCAGGGCATTTGGCACTCTTTACTATTCAATGATTTGGAGGGCTTTAAAAATCAGAAAGCAAATGCTATGATCCAATGGTGAGCTCCCATAAATAGGTTTAATTGTAAAACATCATATTTATTCCAGATGTGAAGACACATGAGTTTTGCCATTTAAGTAGAAAGACAAAGTGTAATTATATCAATGCACATTTTTCCTTTTCTTTTCTTTATCTTTGTTGTGGGTTTTGTTGTTCACCTCTACACAGCTTCATTGTCGAAGAACTCTACCAAGTGGGAGCACTGGATTTACCTCTGCTCTCAGTGATACGGCTGGTTTACAAATACCCATATGACTTCACATTTGTAGACCCAGGATAAACTCTAAGAAATGTCCACATCTAGACCACAGGAAGAAGTTGGCTTCAGGTGCAAACACATCAGGGTAGACGCGCCACAGTCTCCCACACAGTCACCCCGTCCACAATCACCTTCCCACACTGCCACACACCTTAGGAAGGTGTTTTCTCCCAGGTGGTAAAGACAGCAGCTGCTGTTCTTGTGCTTGAACCTGGCCTCCAACACACACACACACACACACACACACACACACACACACACACACACACAAACGATGCACTGCAGGAGAGGCAGCCTCAGGCATCCCATTGCATGTGGGGCTGCCCTCATTCAAGGCATCACCAAGGGCTCAGGGATCAGAAGCCAAGAAGGGCATCTTCACAACCAAATGCAGGAGGAAAAAATGTCTCTGCAGCACCCAATCTGATGCTGGCTCTCTGCCCCTACATCAACTTGCACAGCCAAACCCTCAAGTCTGTGCACACTGGGCCAGCCTACCATGAGTAGAGCACGAAACCAAGCTACTAGAGAGGCAACCAAGGTTGCTTTGAAAGCATTATTATTATCATTACGATTTTAATGTAACAGACCTGTGAGTTTTCCGTCATTATAAATCCAGTCTGAATTTTCATTTTTAATGTTTACAATTTGACTGTTCAGTATGAAATCTTAAGCAGCAAAATTTGGAACAAAATGAATACTGCCAGTTGACTTAAACCTCCCCCATATAAACAATTGTGTCAAGATTAGCAAAACTAATATAATTTAAGTAAATATCCTGATTTCTTTGATATCAACATAACATGATGAAGGCTTCAAATTCAGACACAACTTTCCAACACTGCAGCATTGAGACAGCTTTCCTTCAAGCACCTTCCAAACCCAAAAGAATGGGCAAGGGGTGTGAAGCCTGAATGAGACGTGACTTGCCACTGGGTTTTAGGTTTGGAGGCCTATGGCCTCTGGTACGTGGAACTTCCCTGAAATCTGCCCACCAGCGCTCTGCACCAACTCTCTGACACAACAGTCCCTCTGCCTCCACTGCCATTGCTTCTAAAACAAGAGACAACCCTACTTAGAAAGGCAAAGTATCCTTGCATTATGTAGGCCAAGTCAGGAGGGAAAAACCCTTTAAAATTAGAGAATCTCTGGGCATAGTGATTCCATGAAAGCACAATGATTTTTTTTTTTTTAATTTTTTCAGTTCCGTAAGTGGAAAGTGAAGAAACCATTTTCATATGAGCATATTTTCTCCAAGGAACAGTTAGAAAAATGCTGATGTGGTGTCTCAATACGTTTTACTACAATGCCATCAATTACATAAAAACACAATTAAGTCACTGTTTCGAAATCCTTAAATATTATTCAGCTAAAACTCAAAAGGACATTTTCCGTATTCCTCGGTCATTATCTAAGAAGCTCCGTGCTGTAGCCAGCCACCTCTGCCGTGCTCTGCAGGAACTAAACATAGGTAATATACAGGCACAGTGCCTGTGTGTCTTGGCCGTCGGGCTCTCTGAGCGACCTCAGGTAACGAGGATGCCTTTGGAGAGGGCTACTGCAGTCCGGCCACAGAGCCAGGCTTTACACCCTCAGTGCTTTCACTGGTCAGGACCGGCCAGGGAATGACATGTGAACTTAGGCTGGTCTCAGTTTTCCCATCCATCCAATGAGGCTGTCCCTGCAGATGAATCTAAAAGGCTGTGATCCTAGGAATTTACCTATTTGCTGTTACCCAGAGACTGAAATAAAAAAGGCAAAGATGTCTGAGATGAATACAGGGATTCATATGCTTTCATATCCGTGTCCTTTTTAGTTGATGCACGGAGGCTTCCGGGTGCCTGCTGAGCGAGAGAAGGGGTTGCTGACTGTGATGCTGTCCTACCTAAGCGCTGACGGCCAGAGACATCACGCGCACACTCCCACGCAGCTGTGGGAAGCAAAATGTGTGCGATCTTTTTGGAGAACACTTTGGATATTTATCATTTTGTTAACCTGAACATACCTTTTCAACTAGCAATTCCGCCTATAGGACTGCATCCCACAAAGATGTAAGTGGAAGGATGTTACTATACAAAGGCGTGTCCAGAAGGATGTTCACTAGGGGACTGTTTGTAAAAGAAAAGACTAGAGGCAACCTGAATGTCCATGCAGAGGGTAACTCATTCATTAGAGTCAAACGTAGCCCTTAAAAAGTATGAGGCAGCTCTGTGCAACAAAATATGATAGGATATAGCAGCTGAAACATAACATGATATAAGATGATGACTGAGATGCATAGATTTGCCACCATTTTATTATGTACAATGTAACACACACAGCAAAGTTTAAAGAATTTTGCCTGTACACCCACCACCTAGTTTATAACTTTAATATTTCACTTTATTTGCTGTATCACATATACACCCATCATTCCATGTATCTTAACTTTTGGATGCATGTCAAAGTAAACTGCAGATATCCAAAGTATATTCTTAGACGAAAACAGGTACAACATAGAATGTAAAGTGTGGATTTCTCATTTAAAAGATTCTTTTAATTTAAAGTAATGGCAAAACCGCAATTACTTTTGCACCAACATAAATATCTAGAAGACTATATGACAAACTGGTATCAGGGCTTGCCCCTAGGGAGAACTGAGGTTAGAAGAAGACTCTCTTTTAATTGCATGCCCTTTGATTCTCTTGAATATTGTATTATGTACATCATTTTGTTTAATTTAAAGAATGACAATGCATCCACTTTCATGAGAGAAAGCTACTGTCAAATCTTTCAGGGCTCTAGGTAGCTTCTGTAGAGTAGCCCTGCATGCTTAGAAGCCTGGCGCGTGTGTGTGCATGTGCACACGTGCCTGTGTGTGTGTCTGTGTGTGCATGTGCATGAGCACGCGTACACACCCACACCCAGATGCTTGGAGTCTGCACAGTGAGGGCGGTGCTGACCTTCCCTCATCTATCGCTGTAAGTCACATTCTCATGGGGTTGAAACCTCGGAGTGTGAGGCAACCATCTTCAGGAGGCTCATTATTTAATTTCCAAGTAAGCAGCTGCAAAAGACAGCATGTTTGTTGCTGTTAGGGAGAACAGAGCACATGGAAGACAGGAGGGAAAGGCAGTTCCTCTGCTAAGGGTAGTTCTGCACTGGGAGTGACCATGTCTCAGTCTCCCTTACTGTAAACATTTGTGCAACTTCAAATAAATATCCTCCCCAAGTCTCATGCAGCGTTCGGCTCTGATGGAAACCCTATGTGTGCACCAGTGTGCACAGGCCAGAGAAGCGTGCAAATACAGGGGAGAAGTCCAGCTCCATGTGAGGAATGCCGGAGAAGGCATCCTGGAGGGAAGTGAGCAATCCAGAATGTAGATTCTCCTTCCTTACAGCACTCAGCCAGGCTACTGAAAGGCAGCAATTTTCTGTTTCATTAAAAAAAAAAAAAAAAAAAAAAAAAAAAAAAAAAAACAGCAGAGGAGTAAAAAGCCCTTAGAACAAAACATAGAATTAAACGTGATCATGGGAACAGTACTGTAAACCAAACCTTCAAAGGAAAAAAGAATATTCCATGACAATGCTGTACGTGTTCATCCAATTCCCTTCTTCCCTGAGACCTGTAGCTCGAGGTTCTAGACTTTGAGCCTCTGGGCTACCGCTGCACGTTTTTTGAATAGCGATCGATTTCCTTGTGTGCTTTAAACCCTGGGAATCATATTCTACATGTGAGAGATAGTAAAATAGATTTTAAAAATTGAGGTAACTGAAAACGTGGAGTTATGTTAACACGTCAGAATAAATGCCTGAAATCCTTACTTTTCTACACATGAAAGGGATTTGATATCTAATGAGAGGGAACGAAAATGCAATTTGTTAGCATTCTGCTTTATTCCTGAAAACACGTATATAAGGCTAGTTTTAAAAATCCCTCTGGTAAGAGTAAGACTGTGAGAACATTGATTTCCACTAGGTGATACACATACATACCATACATATATATATATATGTAAGAATACATATATGTACACACAATACATGTATACATGCATATAAATATACAGTGTATATGTAACTGAGCCAGGCAGTATACTTAAAGGCAATAACATGATAGTATGAAGGCAATCTGTATCTTATCACATATTGAAAAAAAATCACCCTGCACAGCCCCTAAACCTCAAAATCCAATACACAAAATGAAACTAATTGTACTGGGAAAAAAATAAAGAAATGAGAAAATGAAGTACGATATTCTCTTATTTGTTTAGTGCTCTCCTTCTCTAGAGTTTATGCGGACATTGTCTCTAGTTGCATCTGCAAACCAATACATCGGCTGTCAGATCACTAAGGCATTTGACAACATCATTTTAGAGCCTTTAGTTACTGAGATATCAATAATTAAATGCATTCAGTTCACACTTTGTTCTTGTGGATACCAGCTATTTATCTCTGTCCTCTGAAGAAGCTAATGGTATAATGGGCAAAACATCAAGAATAATTAAGAAAAACGTTGCTATAAACTCTGTCAGAAGAAATGTAACTTTTGCCCAGGCCCCCAGCTAGAATTCATTTATACAAGATACACCCAAAACCAAGGCACCTTCACTGAAAAGCAAAGTGCTAGGCTCATGGAGCAGGTAACTCACTCAGTCTGTCCACCCAAGGGGAAGACCAGTGGGCCCTTCTCTGAGTGTGAGCCCTGAAAAGGCTTGGGTGTGTGCATATAGCATCAGCTATAAAACACAGCGGGGGCTGCGGGCCACGCTGGCACCTCTCCCACGCCAGGGATGGGCTCTCGAAGGCCAGCCCAGGCAGACAAATGGCAGCGGGACTGACTTGCTTCAGAAGACTGGCCCCTGCTGATGGAGCCCAACCTTCCTGCAAGCCACTCACCTCCCAGTTGAGCCATCCATGTTTCAAAGCTTGTTTGCAGCATTAGCTGGTACCAAAACAGAAGTTCTGAGAACATCTTATTCAAGGAATGGCGGGTTAACTCTTAAGTGAACAGGTCTATTTTTCTTTAGCAGCGAGCATCTCTCTCCTTTCATATCCAATAACAAATAAGAAGAGAGAAACTGTGAGGTGTTTTTCTTTAGGTAAGGGTCAGACCTAGATGGTATATAAACTCCAAACAGGAGATTACATTTTAAGTCGGTGACAATTAATTACAATACCATATACATACTGCAGATAACACAATTTAAGAATAAAGAATCACCTGGAGCCACAGTAATGGGAGATGGCTTTGAAGAGGCAGCCTTCCAGATAAGCCATGTCATATATCTGCATATCCTTTCAAAAATCTTTGTCACCTAAGTGGGAGTCACTCCCAGTCACTGTTTACCAATCTCACTTGCGGAAGAGTTGGTAGTCAATGTCCTGTATAGGGGCCATGTGAGCTCCTGGATGTCTACCTTAAACTTCAAAGAGCCACATTTATAGAAAATGAAATGCTCATGTTTCATCATTAAATTACACTAGGCTCCTGATCTTTGTGGGGTACATGTATTGCACTGAAAACGGATACCTTGTTATTAATGACAAAGATATGGAAAATGTGAAGTTGAAATAAGCTACCCAAACTTAAGAGAAAGAAATGTTACAGGAACTGCTTTGCCAACGCTAATTGTGTAATTACTTCTTGGCTTGGTCACCCAAGCTCCGAGCAAGAAATAAGAGACAATGGTAATTTCTTACTGCTGAAACGAAGGTGTCACGCTGTCTTGTGCATTCTGTGTACACAGGGCTAAAGTTTACATTTATATCATGTTACCTTGATTACAATCATCCAGGGCACTGCAAGAAATTAGTGGCATAAAGTCAGCCCTGGCAATGGGCACGCTCAAGTTTACTTGCACAAACATTTAATTGAGGCAGAGTGGAGGCATCTCTGCTTTTGGTCATCATCTTACCCCTCACCTCACACTGGTGAAATTGGTGAACTGCTTGCTACTGGCAACTTGCAGACTCACAGCAATCAAATAGTGTTTTTAAATGGCGCTAACACAGTGGCTACCAATGAAAATAAACCACTAGATGGCTTTAGATTTTTTCACTTCTGAATATCGGAAGGTGCATTATTTACGGTGTCAAAGCTAAACCTGGGTACAACACTTGGGAGTGCGGGTGTTTGCGGGGAGAGAGGCAGGAATACCGCCCTGTGTAACTCAATCCCTTTCTCTCTTCATTCCACGGTTCCCCTTATAGCTCGATAATTAATTACAAGGCCGCATAATTCTATCCTCAGTCCCATCAGTCTTGGGTCAACTAAGAGCAAGGATCACATGCCAAAATTGTTGTGTGTGTTTTTTTTTTCCACACCGTACGAACCACTCCTCATTCTAATGGAAAAAAAAAAAGAGCAGAGACACAAGTAGGAAGAGAAAAAAAATGAAATTCCATTATAACTGGTTTCCTCAAGCTCCAGCCTAGGATATGAGTAATCACAAAAACTGTAATATCAGCTTTTTTTGTTTTCCTTAACACTGGGTTCCTCCTTTATTTCCTTTCAAAGGGGGTCAAGATCTTTTTTTTTAATTTTATTTTTTAATTCATAAAAGCTGCTGTGTGATGACCAAAAGCTTGGTTTCTCTCTGTAATAGCTCTGCATTCCGCGATACTTTTAAATTTGGGGGCAAAAATAAAACTCGCTAAACTCTCAGCAGCTGCCCTGAGTGAACTCGAAGGCTCTCACCTGCCTGGCCCTCAGGCCTTCTGGAAACATCTAATGCCTAGGAGGGGTGGAGCAGTGAGCTGACCGGCAGGCATGGACCAGGAGCTGCTAGCACAGGCCTCGGGAGGTAGCCTCCGGGCTGCCTGGCTGTACCTTGAGGATTGGCCTGGCGGCTCCCAGTGCCGGAACTCCCATGTGAAGGGCAGGGAGGAGCAGGTCAGTGACCACAGCAGCCTGGCCTGGCCTAGGGCAGACCCTCAGTCAGCATCACCCCAATGTCACTCTCTAGTTCTGTTTTCTCCTCCCTACCCACTCCCACCTTAACCAGCCACAGGGAATGGCGGGGTGCAAAATGGAGGCTGTTGACCTGCTGTGTGATCCACACATCCCTCTGGGCTCAAAACATCAATGTGCTTTTAACAAGGAGCCAAGTGCTATTTAAAACTGGGAATTAAAAAAAAAAAAAAAATCCAGAAAACCTATAGGTCATGAAGCAGCCCACACCAAGAAGGCGACCCCAGACCCGGAGGGAGGTGTCAGGAGCTTGTCTTCCCAGCAATTCCTGTTGGCAGGGACACAGCTCTACCCAGAGAAGGTGGGCCGTACCCCAGGGCACAGGAATCAGCATTGACATGCCCACAAACTGACATGCATGCTTGTCCCCCACAGGCACGGGCATGTCCCCAATCACCATGGCGGCAGAAGGACAATGGGAAACACGGGGCCTGCCAGGCAAATTCTAGCAAAGATGGGCTTCCTAAAATCCCCCTTCTACATGAGAGCTGCCCAACCCAATAGCAGAGTTATGACTCGCTGAAAGGGATACCCCCTCCTTCCCTCTAAGGACTGAAGGAGGGAAACAGTGCATGTAACCCTGGCCTAAGAGAGACTCCCGGGTTGAACCAAAGCATCAGAGATTCAGAGAGCACGCAGGGAATGTGGACAGAGTGACACCCGGCCTTCCTGAGCTCACCTGTACCAGAGTCTCAGGAAACACGTCTGTAACACCGCTCTCATAGTGAGCACTTTATTATCTACTTGTGGTGCAGTGATGAGTTAAAGGGGTATTAATTTTCTTTCATAGCCTGGAATAGCTTATTTATCATTTGTTGGTCTTTGTCACTGATATTTCAGATCTGCTGCGAATTGCTGTTCTGTTGTTGTTGTTGTTGTTTTTGAATTAATCTGCACTCATACAACCACCAAAACAATCATGGTCCTACTGATACCAGCAGATGTGGCCAAAATGTGCCCTGAAACTTCCCAACTGCAGCTCAACCCTACTTGCAGTGCTGTGTCAGAACGAAGGAAGTCAACTGATGATGCATTTTCTGGAAACGCCATGGACACACAGAGAGAAGAAACTACAAACAGTATTAAAAGGAAAGAGACCGGCAGCTGCATTCACTGTGTCACTGCGGCCAAGGGTTCTGGGTACCTTATGTTCACCACTTGCCACCTACTGTGGTGTCAGAGCTGTCTGGTCCAGCCGGGACAGTCAATTGATTTTCACAGAACGTCCATTTTATGTTTCCACACCAGAGCAGGCTGCACCTTCACAAGGAGGGGTGGCTGCTTCTAAGGGCAGAGCGGCTGGGCCCCAGCCAAGCCTGCCTCCCTGACTGCAGAAGATGTCACCTCCCCCAGGCACTTTCCTCTGGGCAGGGGCAAGGAGGAGGAAGGCAGAGGAGGTATGTGAAGCAGATGTCCTCCATAAAACCAAGGGTGTTCCCTTCTCACCCTCTCCCTTTTCCCACTCTAGCTGAGTCTCCAAAAAATGCATGTTTCCATTCACAAAAAGTATGCAGAACCACTGGTGGGGCAAAAAAAAAGACCCTTTTTCCTATTACAGGCAAAACCTGGGCTGATTCTCTTGCTTCCTTCAGCTGTCAATGAGGTGGTGTGTTCCCAGCCTCCTGACAATATAATCATCATAAACTTTATTATTACATCTGGAATTTCACGATATGCTTAGCAATTGATTACAGAGACACAACCCAGAATGCAGCTCCCACTCGCTCTGCCACGATTCCAGTAACCTAACTGCTTAATACCCCTGGAATGTATAAACAGTGTTAACCGCTGCATTCCCCACACTGCCATGGCAGAAGGGAACCACCGAGCCGGTGGGGCTCTGAAAGCTCAAGGCCATTTTCATTTACTGAATATAATGTCATGGGATGGAAACTGAGATCACATTTTTTGGAGACTGACTGATGACCCCTCGTCAGATGTGATTGGGGCACAAATCCACAAAAATTATCAGCTGTATTGGGGAACTGAGATGTGTCATGAAGTTTGCGCAGGGCCATCACCCATCCCTACACTTAGTCTCAGTTTGGTGGGGACTCCAGTTTAGGTGACTGTGATTACTGGGGTTCTTCAAAAAGCTGCACAACTTGCTATTTCTAATTTTATGAACACCATGATATGAATGCAATGCAAAGCAGAGAAAAAGCCATGCTGGGTCAGGCCTGCAATTACAGTGGCTAGTGCACTTACTATCTCACAGGAATAAATGCAAAAAACAAAAACAAAACAAGGGTAGGCCAGGCACATGGCTCACACCTGTAATCACAGCACTTTGGGAGGCTGAGGTGGGTAGACTGCTTGAGTCCAGGAATTCAAGACCAGCCTAGGCAACATGGCAAAACCTCATCCCTACAAAACATACAAAAACTACTCAGGTATGATGAAGTGTGCCTGTGGTCCCAGCTACTCAGGAGGCTGAGGTGGGAGGACTGTCTGATCCCAAGGAGGTCAGGGCTTCAGCGAGCCATGATTGTGCCACTGCACTCCAGCCTGGGTGACAAGGGAGATCCTGTCTCACAATCAATCAATCAATAAATCCAGGGGTGAAGACCACACTCAAAGTATCTGGGAGTTCAGGCCTCGGAGAGATCTACATGAACAGGGCATTTGTCCTCTTCCACTCCCACCAAGGGAGGGCCAAGAGCAATGCAGCTGCCCTCCCTGACACTACTCCAACTCAGGAGGCTGTGATCAAGGACATGCGAGCCCCTCTTTAGGTGAAAACCAGCTCCATTCCCCCTGCAGAAACGCACCCACTCAGCTGGTGTGCCTACACTCTCTCTCCTGTAACAAGTCAATTTACAAAAACCAGACCCATCCCAGCAAGGGGACCTGGATCGGCCCTTCTCACCCGCATATCATCTTGAACCCAAACAGTCCACTGAACCAGCAAATCCTCAGCCAACCCCTGGCATGCAGAGTGTGTTATCTCTCCAGGCAGATTCACTTTATAAACCACCAGAGAAGCCCCATGGAAGGTTCTGCTTGCAACAAAAAGACAAACATGCTGATGTCACTCCAACCTGAGCTCTCGGGCCCCAGTGATGGGGCCCGGGGGGCTTTAGAGCAGGATGCTTGTCCCAGAGCTGCCTTTCCAGGCCAAGTGAGCCATCACCCTGGGACCACCTGGACCAGTCAGGCCCCCATGAAACTTGGCCAGCGCGTTCCCGTTAAAAATGGCCCTGCCGTTCACCTCAGCCAGGTTCCCGCACGCACGCTAATAAGTACTTGTTTGCTGAACTGAAAAATCATTACCACAGAACGTGTCAAGTAATGAAAGATGTTTTCCTCGCAGAAATGTTAAATACTTCACTTCTTTCACAAGGGGCGTGTCCATGTGTTTCCAAATAATACCTTGCTCCCTCCCCACCCACACTACATCAGAAAGTGTGGAGTTCCAGGACCCAATTTGAACAGGCTCATGTTGCACGGCTCTAAGAACCAAGAACATGCTATTATTTTATTTATTTTCCTTTGCCCAGCTGACTACATGTTTGTTCTATTACTTATTCACCTAACCATCTCGGTAGGAACCTCCGTCACGTAGGGGAGGGTCCATTCTGCCTTACGATTTTATACAGAAAAGCAAGAGGAAAGACCACCACCGCAGTCTCATCTATTACACAGCCGTAGTACTTGCTAACTAATATATACGAAAGAGCCATTTTACTGCAAGCCTAGAGCAGAAACAAAGGCAAGAAATGGAATGGGAACATTTCACCACGTGAAAACCACTGATAACCCATCTTCTCCTCTGGCAAATATGAATCTCTGCCCCCTTTCAAATGTTTTTTTGTTAGGCAGATGAGTAATAACAATTGCGTCTTATGCTGACTGAGGTCTTTTAAGTGTTTTAGAATGTCTCTACCTACAGGGAATCACACTGGTTAATTTCTGCTGCCTTTCCCTCTCATCCTAAGGCTTCAGGCAAAGCCAGCAGGGTGGGGGCCCAGCCTGCTTTGAGTCTATGGCAGCTGAGTTACGAAAAACCAAAATGACTTCCAGGTAACCTTGTCTCACGGAACTCCAAGAGGCAAATACACATCACTTAGATAGAACACTCAAATATCAAGTTGATGTGGGGGTCAGTGGAGTTTTAGGTTTTCTCGCCGTAAATATATGGCTTTGAACGTGGTGGTTCTATCCTGCCATGCCCCCTTGAGACATAAGAGATCTGTGTTTATTCCTGCCTCCCATGTCAGAGAATCCATAACCCAGGGACACAGATGCTGAAATCCTGGCCAAAATGCACACCCGCAGAACCCGAACCTCCCCTAAAGAATAAGCAATCACCCCTTCTTCCTGCCCTCTCTCTGTCATGTGTTCAGTGAGTCACTCAAACAGCTGCCAGGGGTTACCTGGGGGAGCAAGAAACACGAGATCCCGACCAGGGCTCCAGGAAAAATGACCTGCGTGAACTTCTCAAAACTTAAAGATTTTCCCTTTTCTTCACCCATTGCTTGTTTTCCTTTTTTTAAGAGGGAGCAAATCTCACTCTAATTTCACTAGCATTAAAGGTTGACATTTTTTATATGTGAATTCACAAATCTACCATAAATGATTCACAGGATCTGTCTTCCTTTGCCCTTCCCCGACGAACCGCCACATTTTGGAACTGCGTTGGCTGACATTAAGCAAAGCGCTTTCTCAGCAATTATTTGGAAAGGAGAGATGGCAACTACAAGAATTTCTCTCGAGGACCAGAGGAGTTACCCCTACTGCCCACTTCCAAATGGCCAGGTCTCACGGAGGACAGGAGGGCCTCCTCCCCTGCCCAGACACTGCCATCCACCTGAAGCTCTCAAGCCTTGGTCAGGCATCTACCGGAATCTCTGGCATTTCTGCAGCACACCCCACTGTTGGTCTAGAACAGGTATTGACTGCCCTGGAAAATACTGATCTTAAGGACAACTGCTATGTGATCAGAAAACTCAAGAGACTGGTTGTCTCCCAGTCTGACTTGTGAGCTTAGAAGGCCACCAAGGAGATTCCGGCTCAAGAACCCAAATCGTCCCCTGAAGTCGAAGCCACTCATTTCCCTAAAGGCCAAGTTCTGATAAGGAACAGTTCCCCCAGCCTCCTGAACAGGTGAGACCCTCTGTAAGGGTGCCAGCAGGCCTGGCAGGTGCTTTTGCTTATCTGGGTCTCTCTTTCTCTATTTCTCAGGCCAGAGCTGTGTCACCCCCATGGGCTCCAAGTGCATTCATTACAGAAGGTGGATGTCACACCATGAGGTGCGGCCACCGGAGATTCCTCTGGGACTCTTGGCAAAGAATCCCCGGTGCTGTGACATGCAGGGAGTCAGGGACAGAGTCCCTAGTGCACTGATCTGGCGTGCCCTGAAAACAGTGTCCCAGCTCAAAAACGTGTTGCTTTCTTCCTTTTCATGAATTCTAATATTCAAGCCTTTTTTCCTCCTGCTAATTTTAGAAGTCCTGCTATTCTTTGGGAAGAGAATGGTGTGAAAATCAAGCATAGTATCCAAAAATAAAAGAGTAGATCTGTTTCAGGGTTTGCAGCATATTTCACTGAAAAGCAACTCCAGATATGCCACTTTCTATCTAGTTTTTAATACATTTTCCAATTCCTCCAGAATATTTTAGCTTCAGAAAAAGCAAGAACGAACTTCCTAAACTAAGACTTTTTTTTTTTTTTTTTTTTTTTGAGGCTGAAAGGGGCACCCAGAATGGTGTTTAAACCATGACCGGGGGCCTTTTCAGAATGTGATGCCAGGTTATCGCTCTCTGGCTGGGACTGCAGTACACTTTGTGGGACCACACAGAGATGGATTTGAAGTAGGATGGACGGATCCTCTAGGTCCTGAGGACCTAGAGCGTGTTCCAGTTAGGCGAGAGGCCAGAGGAGATGCATAGCTTACTCTGGGCATCTTGATGGTGCACCTCATGGAATGTCTTTCAAGCTTCCCATCTTCATCTTTTAAAAAATCTGGTTATCTAAGGAATGAAGTTTCAGACCCACCAGAACTGTAGAAGGGCATCGGATCCTGGTCGGCAGGGTCCCACTCCAGTTCTTCGGGGTCTGAGACTCTCTGGAAGAGCCAAGACTGCGGGCCGGGAAGTGGAGAACGGACATGGGGCGCCAGCCGATACCTGAAAACCCCAGCCTGTGCCTCCTCGCCAGCCAGGGAAGCCAGAGATTTTTAACAAAAAGTTAGAACTCTGTGTCAAGCCCTTCAAGCAAACAATAAATATTACTTCTGTTCATAATCGGACTTCTCTCCAGCATCGTCTTTGAATGTTGAACCTTTTTCAATTAATTAAAAACTATGCACTGCAGAGTGCATATTTTATCAGCCCTCAGCTGCTTAAGTGTCTAGAAAAGACCAGGCAGTTTTTCTTTCTTCCTTTCTTTTTTCTTTTTTCTTTCTTTTTTTTTTTTTTTTTTTTTTTTTTTTTTTTTTTTTTTTTTTTTTTTACAGGCAACCCAGAGCAAGTACTTGCAAGGGTCATATCTTTTTAATTATCTTTTCTCTCTTTGATTAATTATTCCGTCTGACAATAGCGTGTTTCTAATGCTATTCACCTGCCTTTGATGATTGACAACTTTTCTGTCTGATTCAGAGCAAACAGCTGCTGCCACAATCTCCTAGCAACCCGGGTGTGATGGATGAGCCCCCAAGATGGATGGCTGCAATAAATCATGTCTCCAGCCATAAAACTGAGAAAAGGGGATAAGAAGAAAAGCGAACAAAAAACAAAACAAGGTTTCTTCCCATGAGTGCACTCAGTTCCTTACCAATTATACCTGAAATGGGCTTCGCACCTATTAATAGCAAAGTTTTCTAATCAGTAAAATGGGATGATGGCATTTGTATCAAAGGTGTTTACAATTGTTCCCGCAAATTGGCACTTGTACTCCAATTACCTCCAACACTGCCCAAGTGCAAGGGCAGATGATCAAAGTTTTGCCTTCTTCCACGAAGTCTCAGCAAGGAACAACATCACCTTTGTACTTTGGCAATGATTCCAGGCACCAACAAAGAATACAAATCTGATTCTACCCAATATTTGGCAGCAGCTGGACAACACCAAAAGTGAATTCTAAGTCATGCTGTGTGCAGTGCAAAGTGTTAAGCTGCGAATAAAGTTATTTCAAAATAAACACACACACACACACACACACACGTTGCCTGGAGTTGATGAGTGAATCAGTACCATTTCCATGTCTTTCCTGTTCATGGCAGTTGCAGGCGTTTTACATGTCAGGGAAAAGTTTGTCCCAGAAGCAGCAAGATAGGCACATTCAGCCCTTCTACAAATTCTAGATTCTCAATTCTTCAGGTAGAAAAACTCTTCTGGTCTAACTTTCTATCCCATCATTCTTAAAAATGAATGTCCACACTGTAAGTCATACAACAAGCCTTTGATTTCATTAGCAACCCCAAATAAAGTCACATATTTAATAGAATCCCTGCCAATTAAATTTGCACTATCGGGGCTCTTCCAGTGGTGGAGACCCAGCAGGAAGGCCTGGAGAGTTTCTGTTTTCCTTTTTCCACCAGGGAAGCAGGCTGCAAGGCCTCTTGCAGCAGAATAGGTGGAAAGGCCAGAGCTTCAAGGAATCCTCAGGCAGCTGGGGTCTGTGTCAGTGAACCAGGCTGCGTCCCTGAGTACTTCCAGTAGGTGGGGGTGTCCTGGTGCACACAGCTCAAGGGTGCAAACCCAGAAGCGATTAACTGGCAGGGCCTGGAAACAGCTGTCCACATCAGGACTGGTGGGGGTCTGCTGGGGCCCTGCGGAGGGGACAGAGCTCAGACACAAAGGGGAAGAGGCTGCTGGGAGCCCGGGCAGGGAGCCGCAAACGATTATTTTTTATCTGAAATATTCCTGAGACGTGGAAGTCTTTATGTTTTACTTCATTCTCACACTACTAACCAAGCCAACCAAAAGATTTTTTTAATAGTTATATTGTGCTAAGCTTTTCAGATACGGTGTTTTCTTCTTTTCTTTTCTTTTTTCTTTTCTTTTTTTTTTTTTTTAGCATGACATGGAGTTTTAAAAAAATCAGACAAGGGTTCTGGCTTCAGCAACTGCAGCTCTGTTTATATTTTAATGTTTTGTACGTGACTGCTTCTGTGGGGGAAGAAAGAGAAAGAAGGAGAGAGAAACTTGCCTGTGAGCTTTAGTGTAAATCACAGATACTTCATTTTTCTCTGTGTCCTTGGAAATTATTCAAAATTAAAGCCTGCCTCCCTCCAACTTTTCTCCTTCCTTCCTTCCTTCCTTCCTTCCTTCCTAGCTCCCTCCCTCCCTCCCTCCTTCCTTCCTTCTTTCTTTCTTTCTTTTTTCAGTGGGGGAATCTTCTCTATTGCACATGGGAGGGTCTGTGTCTGGTCAGCTGCAATGAGAAGGCAAGGCCAATCGATAGAAACACACACACACAGGCCCCTACCCTGTCCCAGCTTGTCCGACTCTCAAGTTACAGGTTTACACGGCAAGTCTAAATAATATTCAAAATGATAAATGGTACCCGAAGCCCGGCATCCACCATCAATCTTTTTTTAAGGAACATCCATCTTCAACAACGCACGTTTGAATCATGTGAAGTCAGGAGCCCTGAGATTCATTTATACCACTCTTTGCAAGCCAGGGTGGCTTGAATGATACCTGTCAACCCTTTTCTTTCTGTTTTTTTTTTTTTTTTTTTTTCTCTCTCCCCTTGACTAATGGGGGAAACCAGGCAGGGAAAAGAGAAAAGGAACGAGAAAGGGGAAAAAAGAAGTCACAAGAGCGTCAAAGGCTGAACAGTGTGGTTTAGCAGATAATATGAACGAACATAACCTCTCCCGTGCCTCTGCCCATCTCACGCCCGCCACGCCACACACCCAGCCATCCAGGAGCAGGCTCTACCCCCTCTCCCCTGCCCAGCCTCTTTCCTCCCTTTCCCTCTCGCCAAATCAGCAGAGCTCCCTCCTGCAAGCCACAGGGTACAGTACCAAGAGGAGGAGGAGACAGCCTCACATAGACCTGGGCTTCCCTCCCCTCCCTGAAGTCTGGCTGGGGCCCATATGATAAATGACATATGTCATTCTGTCAGGAGGGAAGGGTGGGTCAGTGATGTATGACTCTGCTGAAAAGGAAATCGACTGTTTGGCATGGTGCAGGCTCTTCTCCACCAGGATTTAGTTTCAGAACTCTGAAATGAATTCTCCGACGTTTCAAGTGCATACTTAGGGCAGGGTGATGGGAGGCCTGGGAAATCGTACTCCATCCTCCCACTGCCCTTCCCATGGCAAAAAGCAAAAAAAAAAAAAGAAAAGAAAATAGGCGTTCTGTTGCTGGATACCTGCAAAAGGCCACGCACGTGTCGAAGTCCCTAGCTGTCGCAACACCGTGGGTTATTAAAAAAATGTGACTTAAAAAAAAAAGAAAGAAAGAAAAGAAATTAAGTGGAGTCAGGTTAGCCCTTTTATTTATTTATTTTTTAATGGCAAAGGGCTGACACAAAAGCAAGATAAAAATTAGCATGTTTGAAGTAATCGTCCCGCAGCTTGACATCTGCATAGTAAATTTTAAAGGAAAAAAATGTGTCAGACAGCCATGAGCCGCCTCGCCCTCCCCCTTTCATTAGCTCACTGCCAGGGTGGCACTGCTGAACCTCATTATGGCGAGAGGATTTATGAAGCTGAACCCAATGGCAAAGAAAAGGCATCTGTCAATAATTGTAGGGAGCTGCACTCACAGCTTTGAAATCTCATTAAGTATGCAGTTATCAGGCATAAAGATCAAAAACATTACTCAACTCCGACAGAATCTTATGGAGGAACATTAATTAGCAACAGGCCTACAGTACAAAAAAAAAAAAAAAAAAAAAAAAAAAAACCACAGACTTCCTCTCACACCTGCCCAACCCACAAACCTAAAGCAACACTCCCCCTCCCGCCTGAAAAAAAATAATTCCCAGCATCTGAAACTGATCAGGAACATGAAACAAGAGAGATGCACACAGAAAAGGGGAAAGGGAGGGAAGGGGTGGGCGGCGGGCAGGGAGGAGGGGAGAGGGAGGGCGGGGAAATTCAGTTGAGAAAGCCTTGGCGGTGAGGAGAGAAAAGGAAGAAGCTGTCAAACTTGAGAAGGATGTCAGTGCGGGCCCTGATTACTGGGGCCTATGGAGTTCTCAGACCTTTTATCATCCTCACCATCAAAACCAGCCTGGGAGTCACTGCCGGGATGACTGGGGGCTGCAGGTTTGCAGCCCAGGCCCAGGGCCCAGAGCCCAGGACCCTCTCCTGTAGCCCCTGCTTACCTGGCAGGCAGGAGGCTGCAGGGCCAAGACCCAGGAGGTAGGCCCCGCTTTCCCCAGCCAGTCTGCACCCAGCCGGCTAAAGCTGGCAACAAGACCTGCCTTCACAGGCTCTGGACATAGGCCAGGCAACCACTGCGTTCACCTTCCATCTCTCAACCACTGTAACACACCTTTTTCTTCCTCCAAAGAGACTGCAGTATCCCCTTCTCACACATGCACCCTCTGTTATTTGAGTTCTGTGTGCAATCCCTTACTGAAAAATACAATATAGATGGGGAAAGGCATGTGGAAACTGCCAAGCTGACCCTGAATCCCGAGGCCTCCAGACCTCTGTAACACACTTGGGACAAAGTGCAGCTCATTATGGGTGTCCAGGAGATCCGCACGCTAGTTTGACTCTAGGATCTCCAGGAAGTTAAAATTAAATGACAAGTTACCTGCCCCACCACATTCTAGCCTCTTGCAAGATGCATTGGCAAAGAGTAATGTACATAATGTACATGTGTTTCAGAAACATCCCACAAGTATTGCACACTTGGGGTCTCAGGCAAACTTCCCTGATGTCCTGTGGTGGTCTGGATCCAGGGTAGATGAACAGAGGCCTGATGGCATGGAAGTACGTCTCAAATACCACTCAGGTTTCAGTCCAACAGGCAACATCAGCCACCCCCGGGCATGGCATGCAACAGTGAGGCACCATCTGTAGCTCCCCCCCATGAAAGGTGTAGGAAAATAATAAAGTAGATATTCTGCATTTTATTTCGCTTATTGCACTGTTATAGAAAGGTGGCCTTCTCTGCTTACCTGCTAGCATGCTCTCTCTCGCTCTCTCGCTCTCTCGCTCTCTCTCTCTCTCTCACACACACACACACACACACACACACACGGCACTTCCCACAATCCCACACCATAAGAAAACCTACAGAACAGCTCCTTTGATCTGAATCCTCTGCTAGCATTCTCTTAGCTCCTCACTCACTCCTAAGCCACATTCTTCCCTGGTTCCACGGCTACTTCTGAAGTGTTTACCTCTCTGGTCTACTCAGAAGACAATGGTCACCTTTTCATAATTAGCCACATCTTTAAGAAAACCGGTATTAAGATTCCTAGGCAACCAGCCTGGAGATCCCTCCAAACCAAGGCCCATCTTTTCCAATAAATGCTTCTCCTTTAGAATATCAATGAACACAGCTCGAATAAACTGTCACCTATGACCAAAAATAGTCAGGAACACTTGTCTATAAACCAGACTTGATGAGAAGGCATTTTAGCAGGAGTATTACAATAAGGTGTTTATATTTTTTATGTGCTTACCATATTACCTTTATTATGTGTAACATCAAAGTGATTATAGCAATTACATCTAACAGAATTAATTACAGAACTTCCCATCATTCCAGGATACATAATGCATTAGAGGTAAGCCAAAGAAAGAAAACATCTTGATTGTAGTAACTATTGTTGGGGTATATTTTCTCCAGCAGCAATGCCACACCAACGGCAGCTTTCAGAGCAATGGAAACTGACAGGTTTAACAGGGAAAAAGCTGTATTCTCTTAAAATTGAGCTCATGCTTTTTGCTTAATAGTACGTTGGTGATAGTGGACATATAAAATCAATTTAATTTTTTAAGTGTAAATCTTTGAAAGGTGCTGGTTAATCTACCCAACCAATGTTACTACATAAAGGAGAAAGCACATGGGTGAAAGACTTACAAGTCTTTACGTATGCAAAATAAATTCACTCAAGGCTTCATTAATATTAATTTAAATTCAAAACCCATTTACATTAAATTGTTCATTAAAAATTGCCTATTTTATGCAACATGCATTTCTCAAAGAACTCAGAGGAAACTGAATACATAGGACTAGATTTAATGATGGGAATGGAAAATCAAAAGTAAATGAATTGGAGTCATTTCACGTATATTACCAAACAGCCCTTTGCTCTCCATTAAGGATGGGTTCCACTTTGGGGAACAAATATATATTCTGAATATTGTGTCTTCTACTGCTATAAACTTGTAAACATGACCTCTGGCCTACCACAGAGGAAAACAAGAGAAACTAGTGGAAGGGAGAAGGCAGCCAATCCAAAACTGGGCTTGGAATAAAGCAGGGAGGGTTTGCCTTCGGATCTCACCTGGATTCATAGTGCACTGAGAGTTAGGCTTGCGTTTTTAAAAATGTACATAAGTTAGCATCTGCCAGTGCCCATCTTGATCTAGAACTAACAGTGTCTCTCTCCCCTATACTCTACCCTTTACATTCCTTTATTTCCTTAGCCAGGTGACCAGGAACATGAAGACAAGGAGTTGGTAAGTTCCTTGTGCTCTCCCTCCTGACAACAATCTGAACCTACCCTGTTTCCCCAACAGCTGTTCTGGATGAAGAAAACACAGTCATAATTAATAACACGTGTCCTGACAGTATGAATTAATGATTTATCATTAAGCCCAAACAAATTTAAATTATTCTTCAAGAGTCACACCTTTGCATATCTGAGAAAATAAGGTAAGGAGATGGTTAAAATGTCCAGGTAACATGACCTTCAGTGAACTACTCGCCCCCGCCCCCTTGACTGTATCTCTTGGACTATTCTTGTTGAAATGCTAAAATAATTTACAGAATTGAAAGTAATTAAACCCAAGAATCTAAATGCTGATCAAACTAAGTGCATGTGCTAGAAATGTCTTCTTTTTTAAATGGGGCTTATAAAATATTCAATATTTGGTCAAGGACACTATGTAATCTTTCTAATAAAGATTCCTAAACCTAGAGTATGACAGTTGTTCAGGCAAGTGGTCATAAGAAGATTATGTTCTATTACTGTCTTTTTTTTTAACTTCCAAAAATGCATAGCGTTATTCTGGTCACAAACAGTGACCTGAATTTTAAGTCCATGTCTAAACGTAAATTTCTATAAATGGTGAAAATTAAGAAAAGCTACCAAGTCTACGTCTGCAGTCCTTACACTTCAGGGTTTTTTTGTTTTGTTTTTTTTTAAAGAAAATCCAGAAACGGGAAAAATATTGATAGCCATTGTTTAGTGGGATTTAAAAATTTAATGACTAACTGCAAATACTGGAAACTGGAATTAATCTGTCTGGATTTTTTTTAAAAAGGCTTACAGACATTTAAATGCATGTATCGGGACACTTTATCAACCTAACATAAAATTGTCATCTTATCTTATTATATGACTATTTTATGCATGTGTCAAAGAATTTAAAAATGACTGCCTGTCTATTGAGTCTAATTACAACTGCACATTATCTGTCTGGATGTACCAGTCCATATCATTGTTACTAAATACAATATATTGTATTCACCTTTCATTTGTAACTTCAGACAGAGAAACCACAATTTAGAGCATAACTAAAACACAGACACACACACATACACACACAGAGTGAACACCTGCAAGGGTTTGGGATACGGGATACCACTGTTCCCTTCTGTCCTTTTCCCCTCCATGGGTTTTGAGGGTGGTGCTACAGGGGTGTGACAAAGCAGCTGATTTCAAAGACCCATCTACCTACCTGGGCTGGACACTAACACAGAAGGGTAGACACACACACCCTACTTTATTTCATTTTTATTAATTTTTTTACGACACGACCAAAGCTATTTTTACCCTCTGCCCAGTGACAAGCAGGGATGAAAATGGGGCAGGAGGAAAGCCTTACAAACTGCACTTGGAATAACTGTGAACTGCTGCCACTCTTGGATTAAACATGGCTGTGTGCACCAGGACCGGGCACTTCCGACTCCTTTCCTCTCTGCCTCCCTGCCCGCCTGCCTGCCGCAGCCCTAGCCCCAGCCTGACTCTGGCAGGACATGTGTAAAAGAGAAAGCACCACAAGAGGTCCAGGCACTCTGCCTTCAAGAAGGTAGATCCTTTCTCTTTCCAAAAATCCCAGGAGTGGAGGGCGGGGGTAAAGGAATGGTTTTAATTCTCTCAACTCACCTGGGTTTCACGGCATTTCCCACGGCCCTGAGCAGTCACCTTTCATTCTAATCACTCGACAAAACAATCTTTAGCAAAAAGAGGGGAGAAGGCAGACGTGTGAGGCAATTTAGGGAATCGCTGCTGAGGCATCAGTTATTGACTATCTGGCTCCTGTTTATGAGCGTGCTCAAGGCAAAACTGAGAACAAAATGACAACATCAACAGCTCACAATCAAGTGTGGCCCTGGAGAGCACTGAAGCCCTAACTGACAGCTGTCAAGATAATGGGGACACTGCAGCTGATTCTGGAAGGTTCTCTTCCCCACGTGGACGTCCAGGGGAATAGCCTTGCCTCCCACCTCCTTTGTTTTTCTCCTTCGTCTTCTTGGTTTTCCTTTTTAGAATTTGCATTGTTGCTCTCATTTCGTAGGAAATGGGGGAAGAAAAATCATGGAACGGTCAAAACCAGTCACTCTGCCACCTTGCTACAGAGTAGAATACCTGTCCAGGGAGAAATACATGGCAGGTCTGAGAGGAAATAAATTCCCAAAGCTAAGGCCGAAATGCCCTTCTGAATGCTCCATGTGCTTCCGAGAGAGAAGGGAAAAGCTCCTCCCCGGAGCTGCCCGATGTGTGGACCAGACTTAGGAAGGTGTCATCCGGACACCACCAGGTGGGCCACCTCTTAGGCATGCCCATGTCTACTGGCAACATGAAACCCCCTTCTGCCTGTTCCAGGGGGATCCACAGTGTTCTGTGACACCAGCAGACCCTAGGGGTCCAAGTCACTTTCACAAAAATCAAGATGCTTGAAGATTTACCCTCGCCTTGTTTTTTACCACCTAAGAACTCCATGGAACATTACCCCCTTTCAGAGAACACAGCTCGCTGGCAAGTTGTGGTTCGATGGTTTCTTTTTTATTTCCTTTTTGGAAGCATAAGAAATGGCCTTTTACGATTTCACATTTGCCTCCAGAAAATTAATATAAGTAAATAAAATATCTGCTATTAAGTATTACACTAAAATTTTTCTGGCATTTTCAGAAATGTTTTTTAAAAACCACTCTGAATAGGAGAAAGTCATGCTTTAAGCAAGGGATAATGGTCATTTTGCCTGAAGGACACTGTCCTTCCCTAACCCCACTCCTCTGAGCTTCTAAAGGCAGCAACATCTGTCCAGCACAAACGCACAGCCCCTGGAAATTACAGGTCTCAAGGTAGCAAACTCCCGCCCAGGTTTCTCTTTGGCAGGTAAAGAAACCTCTCTTTCTCTTTGAGAAAAGACACTAAGCCATACATAGTTTCTAACAAAACACCAAAAAATCCTAAAGTACAGAAATATGTATTTTCAGGGATTCTTGGAGCCTCCTTCGGCCTTCGGGAAAGCAATGATACACTGGCCTAGATATGAAGACTGTGTGTACCTGTGTGCCACGTCTGCTTGCCCTACCCAGCTCTTGGCCTTTTGTGGTTGTTATTCTACCCCAGACCATTAAAAGGGCCCTAATTCCTATGACATGATTATCCAGGTACCAAAGCCCATTTGTCACCTGCAGCAGAAAATTGAGTTAATGCACAACTAAAGGCAGCCAGGACTGTGTAATATCAACTTGATTACATCAAACTAGCTGCAAACCTAATTCTGCTGGATGACACTGCGTCGAGCTTGTCATCTCCAATCATTAAAGCTGTCAGGAATCCATCAGGTTTACAGCTAATTAGGTGAACACTAATGAAGCTGGCAAAACAACTTTTCTTTTTTTATGGCTGAGCGGACCTTTCAGTTTGGAGGGGAAAAAAATTCTCGAGTATTCTCAAGGTTGCTGGGGACTGGATTTCCAGTTACCAATCAGCAGACATCTTTCTTTTTCCCACTCTCTCTCTCTCTCTATCAGTACAAAGCAATCAATTTGTCATCACTCCCAGTATGCCACAAAAGCTGGCATGAACCTTATAACTTGCAGCTGGGAGAACTGAAAAAGAGGAGAAAAAAAAATGGGAAGTTTCTTGTCCATCCAAACAAACAAACCAACCAAAAAAACCTCTGTGCATACTTATCACCAGCCTAAATGTGGAGTTTTTTTTTTTGTTTTTTGTTTTTTTTTCTCCACTCTTCTTAAATAAGCAGCTCTTCAGTCAGTCTCCACCCCCTCCTCCACATGTCCATTAGGCAGAGGCATTCTGATAAAGTAAATCCAAAACCCGAGTATGGGAAAGAAAGAAAGCACTCATGCTGCCAGCTTCTGATTGACCATTAAGCTATTGATGAATGTGCCTGTCAGGAGAGAGACAATTAAATCAAATATGAAACAAAGTCGTTTTGACGGGTCATTTTGATAGAGCAAAACCATTCTTCCATCTCCTATTAGTCCTGCAGTCAAGTTTTTTATATAATGAATTTTTCTTAACTGACCTGAGATTTCCTGGCTGGCTTTCTTTTTTAGTAATAAAAAAAAAAAAAGTGCAGAAAGGTTAGTGAACAGGTTGCTCTAAAAATAAATAAATAAATAAAGCCAACAGCAGGTTCCCTCCTCCTCTGATATTTTTCTGGAGGAAGCTATCAAATACGAGTCTCAGATTGGCAGGGTGCAACTGAAGAGATGAACTAGAGAGAGTTCTGAACCAAATGTAAAGATGTAATCACATATGGTTCATTGGATGGAGGCACACACATACCTTAAAATGTGTATCCAAAAAGGAAAGAAAAAAAATTTTTTCAAAGACTGGAAGAAGCCCAAGACATTCCTACTACTCAACTTTGTGAAGGATTCCTCCAAAGTTTCAGAGTTTATTTTGGGTAGATAAGCTCATTGCTTGAGCCTGGAATTTAAAGTAGAAGGTGGGACGGGCAAGAAGCAAGCTCCAGGAGGTTAACTAGGGAGGCGGCAAGCTCCCTACAATCACTCCTGGAATTTTCAAACTTTCTAAATTTGGGCAACACAGAGGACAGAGAACAAAACCTGCATCCTAAGCCCCAAACCAACCCTGTTTTCTTCTGAGATTTTCTGAAGACACTGGCAGGCAAGTACATTTCTGGGAGAAGAGAGAATTATCATTCCTTCTCTGTGACCCCGTGTAAGGGGTCTGGAGTGCAGAGGGCAGCCAACGTGTGAGGTCCCCTGGCAGTGCCGGCTGGCGTGATGGAAATTATGGGCACGATGGGTACAACGCCTTCATCCAAGATGGGCACCAGCCAATGCCCTGACCCTACTCTCTGCCCTTTCCTCTAACATCAAAAGAGAAGTAAAAGAAAGGAAGAGGAAAGAAAAGAAAGGAAGCCCCACTTAACCCTCCCCTTCAGGGAGCATCTGAACTCTGCACATCTGAGTGTTACTCATATCAAAATACATCACGTCCATATGTGGTCCTCTCGGCAATTCGCCCCAAATCCCAAAGTTGCACTGACAGGGCCCTCCTGACGTCACAGAGCTTGGCCTCACTATTCCAAGTGATTTATTGATGTTTATTGGGAATGAATAGATCAAAGGCAGCAGCATGACGGGCGATCAATCAGTCATCAAATCAAGGATGGCAACGGGCCAGAAACCCTTCTTCCAGGCAACATGCCCCCAACCGACATTATTGCAAAATAATGTTATGTGTGTGGTTTTTGTTTTGTTTTCAGTGATGCGTTTTCCAGAAAAGAAAAGAAAAAAAATCGGCTCATTCTTAACAGGAGTTGACACTCCCGGTTGAAGAAGGAAAAAAAAAAAAAGGAGGAACAAAAAAGTACTCACACACGTCCCAGAACTAAGTGCTATGCGGAGATGAGGGTGGGAGCAGCAGTACAAGGAGTGGGTGGGGGCAAGGAAACACAAACAGGGGAGAAGGAAACGCGAGCATCTAACATGGACTTGACAGTCATCTGACAATACCCAGACCCTGTGCGCTCCGGTTTCCACCGCTGTGCCCAGTTTGGGCCCAAGAAATGAGGAATCAATCGGATTAGCACTAAGGTGGCCAAGGGGACTGGCTCCCTCACTCGCTCGCGCTCCCTGGCTCGGCGGACACCGGGCAGTCTCCCGCCGGTCGGCCGGAGGACGCGGAAGGTGTCCCGGGGAACTCAGGTGACCCCGCCCGCCCCCCACAGAAAAAGCCAGACCGGGGTTGCTTCCCATCCCCTCTGGAACCGGAGAGCCGAGGAGGCAGGGACCTGGCGCGGCTCAGCGCGCCCAGCAAGCGGCTCCCCAAGTGGGTGCGAGAGGGAAGAGGGCAGAGCGCGGCGGGGCGTCCGGGGGGCGCCGGGTACCCGAGGCGGGCGCACGCACCCAAACAGGAGAGCTGCGCCCGGAGTTACTCAGCGCCGGCAGAGGAGCGGGGCGAGGAGCGGGGTCGCGCCTGCTGGAGGCGCGGGGCGAGCGGAGGAAGAGGAGGAGGAGAGCCGAAGGAAGGGGAAGCGGCTCGTACCTGCTGCGCGCCGGGGCGCCTGCTGCTTCCTCCTCGGCATGATGCTTCTCCGGCGACTGCCACTGCTGCCGCCGCCGCCGCCGCCGCCGCCGCCGCTGCCGGGCTGAGGACAGGGAGGGAGGGGCGGCGGGCCCGCGGGGGGGCGAGGCGGGCCTGCTCTCAGCCTCCCCCCCGGAGAGCGGCCGCCCGCAGGATGCTGCTGCGCCCAGGCTCTCCGCGTCCCCCCCGCGCCGCGCTCCGCCGCGAACCCCGAACGTGCGGAGGGAAGAAGGAGGGCGGGCGAGGAAGGCTCGGGGAGGGAGGAGCGCGGGGGGGAGGAGGAGGCAGAGGAGGAGGAGGTGGAGGAGGAGGA
>NW_016805750.1:3183971-3261471 GCF_001698545.2 Rhinopithecus bieti
CTGGAGCGCGGGGGCGGCCTCCCGGCCCCACTGTACCCGAGGCGGCCCTGCACCCGGCCTCGCCGGCTGGGGCTCTGGCCCTCTTGTGAGCCCCGAGGCCGACAGTCCCGGCGAGGGCGGGCGCCCCGCGCTCCGGCACCGGCTGCCTGAGCGCTCCCGGAGCAGCAAACCCCAGACTTCTTCCTCCTCTCCTTCCTTCCTTTTTTCCCCCCTTATCTTTTTCTTTTTTGGTCTCTTTCTCCCTCTTTTTCTGACCTGTGTCCTTTTTATTTTTTCTCTGCGACTGTTTTGCAAGTTTGTTTTAAAAGTTCACAGCATGCTTTCTTTTCTTTTAGACCGGGAGACAGTGATCTCACCCACACGGTAAGATCAAAAGTCTCCGCTCGTCCAGCCTGCGGGCTTGGGCTGGGTCCAGACGTCTCACAGGATGCAGATGCGCCGCCGCTGGCCTCCCTGGCTATAAAGCCGCTTCAGCGCCTTCCCATGCGCAGGAGCGCTCGGAGTTGTGGGGTGCGGACCCCAGGCGGGGCAGGGAATCCGTGGCGGGCAGCTGCGGGACTCTGGGGCTGGCGGACTCGGGGGCTGAGGCGCCGTGCGCGTTGGGTGCCCGCGGCCGCAGAGGCCAGAACCGCTACTCCTCCAGGCCCGGGAGACGCGGCCGTGGAGCGTGAAACGCTTCTTGCAAGCGAGGAAACGGTGAGTTGGTAGACACCGCCGGCGGCCTCACCATTCTGGTGGCTGCGCTGAGCTCCTGTCGCCTGGAGGCGGGTTGCGCTGCACGGGGTTAGCTCCCGCCGGCTCCCAGCTCACCTTCGAAGTGCCCACCTAGGCGCGCCCGGTGCGGCGTGTGCACAGCGCGGGGCGCCGCGCACGGAAGCGTGGAGTTCTCCCTGGTCGCGCTTTTCTCCTCCTTTCCATCCCCTCGCTGTTCTTGCAAACCTCTGTTCCCTCGGCCCCCTCCCCCTGCGGACCGCGGCCTGAACTCGGGTCTCCGCGTAGCCGGCGGCCGCCGCTTGGTAGCTGCCTGGCCCTCCCCCGCTCAGGCGCCGAGCGCTGTGCGATCCGCCCTAACATCTGTCCGTCCAACCATTGGCGCATCCATCAGTGTCAATGGGCTGCACATTGCAGCGACAGCCCGCCACGCACAACACGGGCTATGCGGAGTGCACGCCGCAACCATACTGCCATGCCGGGACACGCAAAAAGGCCCCCGGCCTGACTTGACACAGCCTGAATCCCTAATCTGTCTTCTTTTAGCCACATGTACCCACCCCCACTTAATATTTGGACCCCCAAACATGAATAGTTTTGCAAGCCATTCTAGGGATGGAATTGAAGGAAGAGGGGCAGTGTCGCCCGAGTCATTATTTTCCACCAGGCTTTCTCTGCCCTTCTGTGGGCTGGGTGTGGCTAGGAGAGAAGGAAGGGAGACTTCCCAAATCGGCACCAAGCACACTGCAGATCCGGAAGCTACCTGGATGCAAGGGCTTAAACCCCCTTCACCTGGCCCTAGGATGTGTTGTCGAGGTGGCTGGGCAGGTTTTAGCCAGGAGGTCTCGCGCTAAAACTTTTTGGCCCCGCCTGGCTGCTGCGTGACATTGCCTGATGGAGAGGAGCTGGAGAGCGGAGGGAAACGTTGACCCCAGTGAGAACTAAGGACCAGATTTAGGGAGAAGTAGTGTCTGGGTGGCAGTAAGTCTGTAATTCACATGTTATTTACAGAGGGAGAAAGGGCAGGACCGTAGGTTTGAGAAGCCGGAGCTTTGCGCGGAGTTCCCTGCGCCCATTCCCCAAGAGTGCCGCTCTCGACTGTGGTTGTTTGTTCTACCTGATTTTGCCTCTTGCCTTCAACTCCCCCATAACCCCTCCCCAAATGTCCAGAGGGCAAACATATGCACATACCTCCCTGCTCAATCCAGCCTGACCAAAGGGCCATCCCTGTCTTCCCCCTAAGAACTTAATGGGAAGAATGTACGGTGGACCTACTCTTGGGACATCTGCAGGGCGGCTGTACCAGGCATTTTACCTGACTTTATTCTTACCGCAAAGATTTCTGTCTTGGTACCTGGTGCCCCCTCAAAGTCCACTACACAAACGGGTAAAATCCCGCGCAGCTATTCGTTTCGCCATTCGCGAGTAAGAAGGGGAAAAGGAGCCGCTTCTAGGCGAGCACTGAGGTATTCTCGGTTCGGTTCCCGAGGAGGCCAGAAGTGGCCGCGGCGGCGTGGGCTGGAGCTCCCTCCTCCTGCAGGTAGACACCGCGCTCTAGGGTGCGGGCTTCGCCGCCCACATCCAGTGGTCGAACTGTTTTCACGCTAGACTAGAGGGCGGAAAAGTCTGCACCCGCGGAGAAGCTAGAATTCTGTAGAATGTACCCTGTGTCGAAATCTTTTCACCACTCTTCAGAGTTGCAGATTGTCTTTGAAAAACAACAGGCTCTGGCCCTGCAAGCCCCTGATAACTTCTACCCTCGCTGAGTCACTCTGAAAAGTAAGCCCCTAGGCCAGTGAGATGTCCCCACCTTTGGGAGGTGCCGCGTTTCCGGGAACATTAAAAAAAAAAAAAAAAAAAAAAAAAAAAAAAAACCTAAAAGTAGGAGGAGGAAAAATGAGCAAAGGCGGTGGGACGACTCACTGAAACACTGAGGTGCAAATGTCCATAGGAGAAACTAGCACTCGCATGGCAGCCAGGTGGCTCACCCAACAGCTGGGTGGTAACCTTGTGATCCCCAAACATCACCCAGGGCCATGAAGGCAGTGCTGACCCCCAGGACTGCACCTCAGGCCCAGTGGAATCTGGCTCCTCCTCCATAGCGGTGCTATGTAATCAGTAGAAAATCTGTGGAAAAGCTCCCAAATGAAGCTTCTTCAGGTCAGGGGTTAGAAATCTGCCTCCGGCTTTTTGAACTCAAGGAAATCGGGACACCTGTCCCCAGGGCTACCTGTGCCCCGCCCCGGGATCATTCCTGACCTTAGCTACCGGGAGCCCCGCCCGGATAAGTTTTTAAAAGAGAGAAAGTCATATGCAGGCGTGGCTAGGAACAGGTGTGTGCTGTGGGGACGGGCACTTGGCTTGCAACACGCCACACAGAGTCGCAAAGTCTGTGCCAGAAAGGAGTAGCCAGGCCACCGCCGGGAGGCAGCCGAGGTTGTATTTGAGGTGGCGATTGAGGGCAGTAGGTGACAGCTGGACCCAAAGAAGGCCAAGTCCTGTCCTTATCTGGAGTGGCCACTGAGAGAAAAGACTTCAGGGAAAGAAGGTGTCCTCAAAGCTACTGTTACAAGGTGAGGAGCTAGAGCAGGCTCCCGTCCCAGGCATCCCGGGCCTAAGCCTTGACCTTGGAGAGTGGTTCTTGGAGAGAGCCAGGGACTGGGCACGCTGAGTAGTACCCTCTGGGAGCCTGTACCCCCTTTCAAAGTGTGAGGGTATTTGCCCAGGGTGTAGGCTTTTAGGGAGCCCAGGACTGGGCAGCACCTGGGAGGGAGGGCACCAGGTGGGTGCCCTCCTGTCTGCACTCACCTGGAACACTGGCATATGGATTTTTCACCTTCCTCACGCCTCCCCACAACACATTCTGGGCTAGACAGTGTCGAGGAGGTGCCCTGGGTTCAGGGAAGCTTGCCACCTGCACACCTCAACCAGAAATTGGGCCCTGGAATCTCGGCCCCTGCCCAAGCAGGAAGGATAGGGACCCTGGCCCTCGCCAGGTGGTAAATTGTTTGCTAAAATTGCATTTACACAGCGGCGAAGTTTGTTTCTCTTTTTCCGGTAGCTTTGTTTTAACGAACCAGATGTTTTGTCTGTAAATTCTCCCAAGAACTTTTACAGTTTTGACGTGAAATAAACCTTCAAAAATTCGAAGAGTATATTAATACCACTTCTGTGGGGCCTTGGGAGAGCTGAGTCAGGCGCGCCTGGATGGGAGCTGGGGGTGGGAGTACAATCTTTGGAGAAAAGTAGGGGGCTTTTCTTGGCCCAAGGTCAAGAATTGGTTTAGGGGAAGTGAAGTGCCTCTCCGACTCCCAAAACAGGCGCACACACACACGCATCGTCACACCAGAGTAAACACTCCCAGTCCTCCTCCCACCAGGCATAGCTTGCTACTTCGTAAATTTTTTGTGGCTTGGGGCACAGAGATGTGACTCAACTTTGCAGACTGTGTCCACCGCATGTCGCTGCCTTTTTCCACGAGGACCGCCTGACTGACCGCCCGACTGAAAGGCAAAGGGGCCTTCGATCTTCTTCACAGGGCAGGCTTGATGCCTGAGTGTGCCGGGCTGGGGCCAGGGCAGAGCAGGGTGGAAGCTGGTGCTGCTGTCTGGCCTGCCCTTAACTCCTGGGCACAACTAGATTTGGGAGAACTTGGGGTGGAAGCTGACCTGGTCTAGTCCCCAGGAAGTTACAGCCTGCAGGTCCCCTCTCCAGTGCTTCTTTTTTTCCGATTCAGGATTTCCAGGCAGTTATAAACACCTTTAGAAAAACAAAAACAAAAAAAAAACAAAAAACCCCACTTAACAATACACCTAAAAGAGGGAGGGAAGGAAGCAATACGGTTATCACACGGGAGTGGGGAGAGGGAAACCAGGTCTGCCTAGAAACCCACCTTCTGGTCCTGTGAGTCATAGCGGCTACTTTCTTGGGTTTCCCAAGACAGGAGATGGCGATTTTCTACTCCCTCCCCTCTCCCCACGCTTTCCAGTGCTCTGAGTCTCGCATCTTCAGATACCTCTTTCTTCCTTCATTCTCCTTCGTTCAGTCATCTATGGAACTTTCAAAAACTTTTTTTTTAGGAGAGCGAAGATTAAATAAAGAAAATAAAACATCTTTGTATTTCAGTCTAAGGAGGACAGATGCACATTAAACTCAGTTTGGAGCGCTTAACTCCAGGCGAAATGCCCTTTTATCAAATCCCACGCGTCGACTTGGGTTGCGCTGGGAATTTCACGAATTCCTCACTGCAGCATGGCGTGGTTTACCCCCACCCCCACCCCACTTTGGGTGAAATGGATTTTTGGAAACCATTTAAGCAGAGCTAAAAATAAGGGGGGAAAAAATCCTACACTAGAGATAGCTGCAGCTGCCTAGGGGCTCACCCCTGGCCGGGAGCGAGCAGCTATTTGCTAGTTGTAGCTCAGGGGTGCCCAACTTTTCCGGTGTGGTTGCGCCAGCTGCCCCACACTGCAGGTATCTGAATCATTGTGTGGGCAACCTGATAGGGCTCTGAACCCCGGCTCTTTGAATGCTGGAATCCTGAAGGAGGTGGAGGTCCCAGAAATCAAACCACCAGGTCTTAGCCGACCAGACAGCCCATCTTTCTGAGGCTGGTGACCTCATTAACTAGCCAGGGAACTGGCAAGACCAGGAAGAATCTCATTTCCCAGTTCTTCTTTCCTACACTGCTTTTCTCATCTGTCTTCAACGTTGGGGTTTTGTGTGTGTCCCTAAATTTACAATTTGCAAACGGGGAAGACGGAGCCTAAGTTTCAGCAGGACAGGTACAAAAAAGAGGGACAACACCCTGGGGGCCTCATTCTTTCACGTTTTTATTTCTTGAAATTTGATGGGTATCACCTGTAGTTCCATAATAGGCGGGTCAGGGTGACTGGGGACATGGTGGCCCGAAGCGTTAGATAATATGGCATGCAGGTAGTCTCTGATCTCCAGGGCTTTGATAACACCAAGATTTTCCCCTTTGCAGAGCAGTCCTAAATTCTGCCTTCTCCCTTTTCTGCTGCCTCTTCTCTTTTCCCCATCTCTTCCTTTCTTTTTCTGTTTTCTTTTTGTGTCTTGTCTCTTCCAACAGTCCCTCCTCCACCTTTATAAGACTTCTCAAGGGTTATTTATTTAAGGTCTACCAAGTGCTAGCTCCAAACAGGTCCAGTCCTTCTCCCTGTGGCAAGGCGGAGGCTGTTACCGCGTGCAAATGGTGAGTACACAAAGTAGTTTGGAGTTTTTTGCAGCTTTTTTAGGTGGGAGAGGGGAAGGAGGTCAGAAATAGGTTGACACTTGGCTTGAAATAAAAGAACATGTTAAGAAGTTTCGAAGCTGCCAATAAAACCCTTTAAGTGGCTTGTGATTCAGTGCCTGGAGTTGCGGGGATGGCATTGGTAAATGACTCTAATGCCCAAAGAAAAATATTACAAATGCCGCTGTCTCGGCCACCAATCGGGCGCCGCTCTCCTGCGCGGGCGATGGCTCCTCTCTGGCGCGGAGGGCACCCGCATTTGCATGATAAATTGACCAGACTGGCGGCAGCCAATGAAATATTCAAATTAGGCCGGGTGGCGGGGGTAGGGGTGGAGTCCCTGGGGCTGCCCCTTGGCGCGGCGGCGGGAGCGGGCGCTACCACCTCTCCGTCAGCGCCCTCTGGAGGCGGGACTGCGCGGGCAAGCGCTCTGACCCAAAAGACAACATGAGGTTGGGGGTTTGGGATGCAAGGGGCTTTGGGAGGGGTGATGGTGGGCTCCGGGTGGTGCTTCGCGGCCCCAGGAGTCTTTCCGGCTGGCTAGTGGACTAGGCTGTACAGCAGGGTCTCCGCAAGCCTCTTCACCTTAAAAGTGTTGATGGATTGCAGAAGTGGATGGTGACCCCAAGGAGGGATTTCAGAAAGTCTCCAGCCTCCTTCCCCCAACCACCTTCTCTAGGTTCCCCTAACAAACCCGGCACTTAAGTTAAAATCGTGTATTTGCTCTTGTTGACTTAGCTTCAAGACAAGATTCTTGCCCACCGCAGACCACATGGCCAACTTTCCCAAAGGCCCTCTGGTAATGAAATGATGGAGCTGATATATCAAATTTTCCAGCTTCCCCTGAGCCAACGACCCTGCACCGTCACAGGCCAGGGCGCTCCGGAGGGCACCCTGCCTGGAGCCCCAAACCTTGGCTAAGCTGTGGGAGCCTAGGCAGGGGCAGGCAGTGCCTGGAGGCTGGCCTCAGCCGGCAGAACTTCTCCCCTGGGAAAATGCTTTCTGGAAGAAGCACCCAGGCGTCAAGGCAGCTCCAGTGAGTGGGTAAAAAGGGATATACATAAGGCATAAGGCACTGGCCAGGGATAGGTGCTCAGCCAAGAAGATAGGGCAGATTCACATAGGGGAGATTGGCTTGGTGATGAGGCCACTTCTGATTCCACCAGAACCTGGCCCAGCTCTTCCTGGAGGTCCTAACTCAATGGGGACTTTTGCATGGGAGCCAAGGAACAGTGGATGTCTCTTGTCCGCTGATCATCTCTTCCCTTCCCCCACCCCATATTCCCATGCCAGCTCTCTAGGCTGCGCCTGTTAGAACCTACCGGCGCACCCCACGGACTTGCCTTTAAAGCAGAATTTTTAGAAGCGCAGTTGCCTTTCTTTACTCTGCTGTGGGATGCTGAACACCTTGTTCTTTCTCTATCTCAGCAGGGCTTAGAGTTGGTTCCCAGCTAGCTGTCTCTGGGAATACTCAATCCCCATCCCTGTTCCCAGCCGAAAGGGTCTGCAGGAGGTCGTCTACACTCCAGTCAGCAGCCCTCTTGGCACCTCTTTCCCCAGACATAGTCAAAGCAAGTCATCTGCAGCCAGCCTCCCCTGCCCATTCACCAAGGAGAACCTGGGGATAGGACCACTCAGAGCCTGGGCCAGGCTGGCTCACTAACTGTGTGAATACACACAGCAGAAAGAGTAGGTGCTGAACACACATTTGGGAGAGAGTGAATTTTGACTCTCAATCACCTTATAGATATTATCAATAGTTTCAAAGTATGTTGCCCAAAAGATGTTAATTCCTAAGAAGGCTTTTGTATCAATTGGAATTTTGAGGAGTGTGTTGGCTGAAGACAAGAGGGTCTGGCCCCAGGCTTGATGGGAATGCATGGGGTAAACAACTGGTGACAGAGGTACAAAAGGGGCCTCTCTACTTTCTAAGAGAATCTTCCATCCTGGCTGGTTTTAGGACCTGGGATGGGGTTCCCATCAGGAGGAGGCCTAAGGAACGAGTAGGCCCCTTCCTAGATGGCTGAGTCAACTTATACGACAGGGCAGGGAAACCTGTCTTGGAAGCCCAGGAGCCCTCCTTTCTCCTCCCCATCATCAGGCCTCACCTGAGACTTGAAAATGGACGAGAGTTTTCCTCCAGTGGTGAAATTCATTAAAGAGTCACTCCTGGCCGGGCGCGGTGGCTCAAGCCTGTAATCCCAGCACTTTGGGAGGCTGAGACGGGCAGATCACGAGGTCAGGAGATCAAGACCATCCTGGCTAACATGGTGAAACCCCATCTCTACTAAAAAATACAAAAAACTAGCCGGGCCCGGTGGCGGGCACCTGTAGTCCCAGCTACTCCGGAGGCTGAGGCAGGAGAATGGCGTAAACCTGGGAGGCGGAGCTTGCAGTGAGCTGAGATCCGGCCACTGCACTCCAGCCTGGGCGACAGAGCGAGACTCCGTCTCAAAAAAAAAAAAAAAAAAAAGAGTCACTTCTGTCTAGAATGTGCAGAAATGCAAGCCTCTCTCTTTCTCTGTCTCTTTCTCCACCTTGAGGATGCTGTATCTGGAGCCCATATAGGGACAAGAAGGTAGGCAGTGAAAGCAGGAAAGGAGAAGTAGAGGGCTGGCTGTCATCCAGCCCTGCACCCAGTCCTATCTCAGCTGAACTGTGCACAATGAATGAGGAAGTAAACGGCAGGTGAAGTACCAAGAGAGTGAAGCTAGTCAGTTTATCTGAGGAGATAGGTATCAGTGAGTAACTGTAAGTTGGTGTGTCCTGCAGATGGATATGTGTGCAGCAAGCAGTACCTTGCAGGGGACTGCAAGCTCCAACTGTGGTGATGGGAGGCCTGAGCCTGTGGCCCATAAGTAACCCAGTGAGCCTGAGCAGGTCGCTCCCTCTCTTTGAACCTCGTCTCCGTCTCTAAAACAGGACAGCTTTCTCTATCTTAAACACCAAGTAGGAATTCAGCATGGAAACCTTCCATCAAAATTGGAGATGCCTTGGCCAGGCCCTGTGGCGGCTCATGCCTATAATCCCAGCACTTTGGGAGGCTGAGGCAGGTGAATCACTTGAGTCCACGAGTTTGAGACCAGCCTGGGCGACATGACAAAACCCTGTCTCCACAAAAACTACAAAAATTAGCTGGGCATGGTGGCATGCACCTATAATCCCAGCTACTTGGGAGGCTGAGGCAGGAGGATCGCTTGAGCCTGGGAGGTTGAGGCTGTAGTGAGCTGAGATCATGCCACTGCACTCCAGTCTGGACAACAGAGTGAGACCCTGTCTCAAAAAAAAAAAAAAAAAAAAAAAATACAGATGCCGCTTGAACCTATGGGTTTTTGGAGCTACATTCTGGAAGCTTTCAGAGTCAGACCAGAGGCATTGTGTCACTAGCCGTGTGCCCGTGGACAAGTCACAATAGAGTCTACTTCTCAGGGCATTTGTGAGGCTCATCTGGGACTATGTGTGTCCACGCCTTGGCAGAGAGCTTGGTGAAGAATGGTAGTTGTCCAATAAATGGTACCCCCTTAAGTTGGTGTGCAGGGTGGCCACAGGGCCAGACCACCCTGAAAATAAAGGCTTATACTTGGGCTGAGCCTGGATGCACCTGAGATTACAAGCAGGTGCTTGGAATGTGGTGAAAAAGAAAGACAGGAGAGAATGGCTGAAGGCAGCACGCAGTACACCTGACTTTCTGGGAAGAGTGGGCATTTGGAGGGCTGATAAGGCAGGTTCTTCCCGGCCTTTCTGTGAGCTCATTAGAGGAAGGGGTCTGGTGACTGATATTTCTATTTTCCCTGTTAATAGCAACTGAAATTTGCACCATCCAGGTCAGATGGAAAATAGAAGGCGGGAAAATCTGACAGTCTCATTGATTTGCTCTCTTTGCCATCGCCACTTTTGAGAGGAAGAAATGTGACTTCAAAATTGCAATTAGGAACCAGCCTGCTAAGGAGTCCTCTTGTGAGCTCCTGTGCTGTGCAGAGCACAGGCCCATCTCGTCTCATTTCCTAAGGAGGTAGGCTCATTCATGGTTTCAGCAGAAGCAGGCAGTGCAAACATGTGACACCTGCCCACAAATAACAGCCAGAAAGGCCATCCAATGCTTCCTTCACATTTTTGGTCAGATCTCTGAAAAGATGGCCATTCTCCCAATGTTTTAAAAGTATTAACTTCGTTTCAAACATCCTTTAACCTTTAATGTTTTGTAACTTGATGAAAAGGTCATTTTGTGCTGAGGATGCAGTTGTTCCATAATTGTTCAGCTATCAGGGTGAATTCCAACCAAATCCAGAATTATTTAATGGGATCCAACCCCCACTCCCCCTACACACATACAATAAATTAATATTTTCCCATATATGTCTGTGTACATGTACGTGTACTTCTGCATATATATGTACATATTTTTATCTATGCATGCACATATACTCATTGGGACTTGGATTCAATGGGCATTTCTAGCCTTCTCACAGATGACTTATCCTTTGCAGGAAAATAGATATTAAATTTACTCTTTTGAATGCATTTTACTAAATATTTGATGGCAATTATTTGTTGTGCACTGTACTTATTCCTGATTTCTTACAGAAAGGGTTTGGTCAATTTCTAATTCAATATTTCATTGCTGTCTCTACAATGAATGCCCCAGAAGCTTAGGAGAATTGAGAGGTTTTTTTTCCTCTCTCTCTTCTTTCACAGTGTGAGCTTTTTAACTGTCACTGGCTAGAGCAGTCCTTCTTCTTCACTTTTACCTTTCTTAGCTGATGTATTCTTGGAAACAGATGGCTGAGCATGTTAGATTTATATTTAAAGTAAGAGTAGAGTTAATAGCCTCAAAGAAGAGCAGGAAGGTATTTTCTACAAGGAAACTGCATGAAGTGTATGCCTGGACCCCGGAAGATGTGTTAATACTTTTACCTATTCAAGAGGCATTGCATTGTGGTCTCCTATATTTCTTGCTCTGATGATTGAGTTTTTAAGATAAAGGCTTTCCAGGCAAATAAGGAACAGTTGGATAAAGTAGCTTACCTTAAGTCTCTACAGACTCATGTAGAGAACAAATCTGATCTAAACTGTGTAAAAAAATCAGTAAGGCAACTCTATAAGATTAACACTCTTATTAAACTTAAAAGAGAAAATTGGTCCTTTTTTTTTTTTTTTTTTTTTTTTCAGACAGAGACTCACTCTGCTGCCCAGGCTGAAGTGCAGTGGCATGATGTCGGCTCACTGCAACCTCCGCCTCCTGGATTCAAGCGATTCTTCTGCCTCAGCTTCCCGAGTACCTGGGATTACAGGCATGCACCACTACGCCCAGCTAATTTTTGTATTTTTAGTAGAGACAGGATTTCACTAGGTTGGCCAGGACGGTCTCGAACTCCTAATCTCAAGTGATCCACCTGCCTTGGCTTCCCGAAATTCTGGGACTACAGGGTTAAGCCAGGGCACCTGGCCAAAAATTGGTACTTTCAAAAGGAGAGAAGTTTTACTTAAAAGCAAAAGCCTTTAAAAGGTCTTTGGCTGGACTAAATGGTAATGAAGCGAAGCAAAGCTTGTGACCACTCTGTAGAGCTATCCAGATTGTTTCTCTTTGGGGCCAGATCCTCTAGAATGCATGATCTAAGGTCATTCATTGCACATTCCTGGCTTCAGACTGGTTTTCAGAATTTGCCTGCGATCTGATTTTTGTCTTCCTACATTTCTGTGTGTGAGATACATCAAAAGGTCAAAGAATGTGTGAATCATATGGGTATGGTTTAAATAATACCTGCATACACAATACTCAGTCACCTGAAACTACCCCCGACACCTCCCAATTCCAGTCCCCTCTCCTGGAGGCTACCTCTATTTTTAATTTTTGTAATGATCACTTCCTTGCCTTACTTTGTAGTTTTAATATTTAGGTATGTATCCCTGGTCATGTTCATAAATGAAATATTGTATGAATTATTTTGTATCTTGTTTCTTTTACTCAGCATTGTTTTCCAGACTTAACCATGTGGATTTGTGTAGCTCGTTCATGATCGAAGTTGTAGACTATGAAAACATTAGTTTTATGCAAACATTAGGATTTTTTTCCCCCAATTGTGTGGATATCATGAAGAATGCCGCTGTGAACATGCTTGTTCCTATGCCGTAACTCACATGGGGAATATCTCTATTTATATATAGTTAGGGGTGGGATTGCTTGGTCAGAGTTTGCATATCTGCAGCTCTAACTGTTTTCCAAGATGATTGTGTCAATTTTCACTCCCACAAGCAGTTTTTAAAGTTCCCATTGTTCTACATCCTTGCCAGCCTATGATATTGTTAGCAATGTTTTTTCGTATTTGTAATGTTTCCTAATCTAGCGGCTGTGGTTGCTGTCTCACTGTGTTTAATTTGCATTTCCATGATTACTAATGAGTTTGAGCACCTTTTTATATCTGCGTGGTGATCGGGAATGCCTTATTTGTGAGATGTCTGTTCAAGTCCTGCCATTATCTGTTGCATACGCGTTTTACATCCTTTCACCCAAGTTCTCCGTTGCCCAGTATGTTTCAGATTGTTTTGGGACCGTGGATCAGATCAGAAATGTTTCAGTGAGATCTCTTACTGTATTTCCTAGTATGCTTTAATCTGTGAGAAATACGAACCCCTGCTCACACTGGCTTCAGGAAATTGGCAAGAGGTAGATTATGGCTCCATTATATTAACAGGAAGCCAGTTTTCTCTGCCTTCTTACTCTTCCCTTCATTTTAGGCATAATGTCATCATCAAGGTGGTTTATCTTATGATTTCAAGAGGGCCACAAATGGTGAGTGGAACTAATTGCTTCTTTGTCCACATTCAACAGGGAAGAGAATAATAGAAAACTTTTCATTGACCTATGTAATCTAAGTCATTCCCTTCAGTTTCCAGGGGCCACGTCCATGAAGCAGGAGGCATCTCCAGGGAATGCCATGCCCTGACGCCTTACTGAGCACTCCTAGTAGGACAAAATGAATACTGTATGGGGAGGAGGCAACCTCAAACAACCACCACGCTTACTGCCAAGCCTATAGGGGTTTTTTTTAATTCATTTTTTAATTTGCATATAATAAAACGCATTTTTTTGGTATGCAGTTTTCTGAGTTTTGCCAAATGCACAAAATCACATAACTACCACTGCCATCAAGATTTGGAACAGTGGCTAGGTGTGGTGGTGGCTTACACCTGTAATCCCAGCACGTTGGGAGGCTGAGGCTGGAGGATCGCTTGAGCCCAGGAGTTCAAGATCAGCCTGAGCAACATAGTGAGACCCTGTCTTTACAAAAAAGTTTTTAAAATTTTGCTGGGCATGGTGGCATGTGCCTGTAGCCCCAGCTACTTAGAAGGCTGAGGCAGAAGGATCACTTGAACCTGGGAGGTTGAGGCTGCAGTGTGCTGTGATTGCACTGCTGCACTTCAGCCTGGGTGACAGAGCAAAATCCTACCTCAAAAAAAAAATTTTTTTTTTTAAAGATTCTAGAACGTTTCTTTTCTTTTCTCTTTTATTTCCTTCTTTTTTTTTTTTTTTTTTCTTTTTGACAGAGCTTTGCGAGTTGGCGTCACCCAGGGCTAGAATACAATAGCCACGATCTTGGCTCACTGCAACCTCTGGCCCTCGCCAGGTTCAAGCGATTCTCCATGTCTCAGCGCCTCCTGACGCTGGCTGGGACCTTATATACAGGTGCCACCCACACCTGGCTAAATTTGTTTTTTTTTTTTTTTTTTTTTTGAAGTAGAGGCAGGGTTTCACCATGTTGACCAGGCTGGTCTCGAACTCCTGACCTCAGGTGATCCACCAGCTTTGGCCTCCCAAAGTGCTGTGATTATAGGCATGAGCCACCACGCCTGGCCTAGAATAGTTTTGTTACTCCCCCAAAACTGCTTTGTGCTGCCTTTTTGTAGTCAAACTATCCACCTGCCCTTAACACCAGCTCCCCTGCATTAGAAACCACTGAACTTCCAATCTGTTCTTTACCCTAAAGCTTTCCCTTTTGCGGGGTGTAGCGTATGTGGAATTAGAGAGTATCTTACCTTTCAAGTCTGGCTTCTTTTGTCTGGTATAATGCGTTTGAGATTTATCTGTGTTGTCAGATGTATCAGTAAGTTTGTGTGTTAGCAGTGCTGAGAAGTATTCCTTTGCATGGATGTACCTAGGTCTGTTTATCTGTTCATCAGTTGGAGGACAGCTGGGTTGTTTCCAGTTTAGGGTGATTACAAATAAAGCCACTATGTACATGCACCTCTAGGTTTTGGGTCAACATAAGTTTTCATTTCTCTTAAGTTTCAATACCTAGGAGAATGATTGCTAGGTCAATGGTAAGAGGGTGTATAACGCTACAAGAAAGTGCTAAACTGTTTTCCAAAGTGAGTGTAGTATTTTGTATCCCCACTAGCAATGAAATGAGAGCTCTGCTTGCTCTGTAAGAGGCGTTAGTGAATATGAAAGTGCTTTGTAAAGAGTAAGTGTGTCTCACAGCGTGCCCAGGTGGGAAGATTCAGAGGGAGCATTTCTAAACTCTAAACTCCTGTGGGCTCCTAACCCGTCCTTCTGAATGGGGACTGAATACTTCAATTTCCAGGTACTTGCTTCTGCAAAAGGGAGACAGGGAAGTATCCTTCTCTTTTTGCAAATGGGGGCACAGCACTGCCTCTCATGGTTGAGCCAGTCATTATTCAGTAGGAACAACAGTGAGATTCTCCAGCCTTCAGTTTTATTCCTGAGTTCACAAAGTAAAATGCAGTGTGATCATTTGGAGCATTCTTATGCTTTGTGACAAAAACGAAGGCAGTGGAAACAGCCACGTGTCCAATCAGAATGTCAGAGCTGGCAGGGACCTTAGCAATTGTCACTTTAGAGATGATAACCTATTACATCCCCAGGTCCCCAGAATCCCAGCCCAGGACTCATTCCTTCAGCCTTCCTGGATTGCCCTGGGTGGAACAAGATCAGCTCATTTAGCACGTGGCCTCCCAGAACACAAGGCAGTGTCCCACCAAGGTGGGATAGGAACGGCTTCTCTATCCACAGTAGCTGTGCACGCAGAGACAGAAATGAAGCCGTACTGCCGGGTGCACCGTGGCCAGAGATGCTCCTTCCTGGAATATACTCCCAGAGCCTTTGCTTCTTTCATTTCACCGCGCATTTCTGAGGCACCTTCACATTTCAAACGTCCTGAGAATATGTTTAATTAGAACTTGGCCATACAGCCTTTTAAAACAAAACAGAAGGGACCAGCTAATTATATCGCTCAGCATTCTGTGGCAAACATATATTTTTTAATAAAACACTTTCCTAACCAGAGTAATCCCTGGAGATGCAAATCCTCATTTATAAGAAGTTTCCCAAAGGGAGTTAAAGAGAAGATGCCTTATAAAGAAAAGAGACAAAGAGAGTGGGGAAGTGTTTTCAAAGAGCTTTTAAAAGATACACTCATTCTGAGGTTGAATTACAGATATTTTAAGGGTACCAAATTTTATTTCAGATGTAATCCTTTCCTGTGTTTTTGATCATGTATTTCCGTTTTTTCCCTTTTTGATCATTGCCACAAATGCCCATATTTCTCTTTCTGGTGTCTTTCATAAGTGCAATATTTAAATAAACAAGGGATTTTCCCAAAATGCACCTCATCTCCTACTGTTTGTCATTTCCTTGTCTTGCTCTGTAAATAACCCTGCGTCTCACAGCAGAGCTTACACAGAATGGATGTAGGGCAGTCTGTAGTCCTGGGGAGGGCCTTCCCTGTCGTCTCTGCAGCCCAGGACAGGGAGAGGGAGGATTTAGGTCCTGCTGTAGCATGTCTTCAGGAGTGGAGGTCGGCTTGGGACATTTGCATTCATGAGGCAGCTGCAGAGGGTCAGAGCAATAATTGTGCCAGCTGATGTTTGCTGGGGCGTTTACTCCAAGCCAGGTCACACGCTAAGAAATTTAGGTATCGTACCTCATTTAATCCTCACAATACTCACAAAATACAGTTGTTCTTGCTCCATTTTGCAGATGAAGAAGATGAGGCTTGAGAGATGAAGGAATGCAAGAAGGATCTCACAGCTGTCAGAAGGGTTAGATCTTGTATTTGGACTCAGGTCTTCCTGCCCTGGAGCTTAGCTCTCCTACACCTGGTGCTGGGCGCATTAGGAGATGTCACGAGGCTCAGAGATGCCACCCTTCCTAGAACGGGCACTGTGCCTCTCTTCTCCACACACTGCAGCGGGGACAGGCACTGCGTTTTCAGATAAGTTCCGTGTGCATCAGGGGCTCGGTGGGAAAGAGAGGACACACTCAGATTAGGATTATTCATGGAGGATTCTCCAAAGAGGCTATTTGGAAAGGGAACGGTGAAGGAAAGCACAAGAGAAAATGAACAGAACTGTTACTTCCCCCGTCTGAAGGGGCTGGGTTATTGGAAGCCAGGAGGAGAGTGTGGTAAGAGCCACTTTTAGAGGATTTTTTACCTTCAGGAGAAAGGGCCCAAGAAGACCCACAGGGAGGTGACCAGGGAATGGCATACTTGGACTACACTCTTTTCTCTTTCTCCACTCTCCTGCTAGGGCTCTGCATTGGATAAACCCCTGCAGGAGTGAGTGAAACTGCCACCCAGGTCTGCCTCCCAGGGCACAGCCCACAGAGAGCTCTGAGGTAAGTGGCAGAAAACTAGCACAGGTGCACTGCGTCTTGCAAAGCACCCAGCCTGTGCTGGCCCTGGGCTGGAAATGGGAAGAGAGGAGACCGTAGCACTGCCCTCAAAGATCTTAGAGTCTGTGGAGGACTCAGGCGGAGAGAGGGGGTGTTCCCTTGGCAAAGGACTCCATGAGCAGATGCAGGCCATGGGCGATGCTCCTCCAGAAGCTTTGACGTTTGCCGCGTGTGCCTGGAAGGAGCGTGCCCACTTTGACATGCCTCGCCTCCTGTTGCCATTGACAACGTGAAGGCAAACTCCTGGGGCCGGGCCTTTTTCCTTGAGATAAAATATGTATAATTCTCTGTTATCAAATGATTATTAAATAAAATCTAATTGAAAAAATAGAAAGAAGAAAAGAGAAATCATTTATCATCCTGTTCTCCAAAGACAACTGTGAACGGCTTGGTGGAACTCCTTCCAGTGGCCTTCCTCGGAGCTCTGCCTCTTTGGATGTGGTAAGAGTCAGATGCGATTTTGAATTTTGAGATTTTGATTGAGCATTGCTGTAGTACTTTGCCATGTTATGATAAATCTTTGGCAAACATAGGTTTTGATGGCTGCATAATACTCTTGCATGAATGCTAGCACAGTTCATATTATAATTCTACTGTATGTATGTATGTATGTATGTATTTATTTTTGAGATGGAGTCTTGCTTTGTCACCCAGGCTGGAATGCAGTGGCGCAATCTCAGCTCACTGCAACCGCCACCTCCTGAGTTCAAGCTGTCCTCCCACCTCAGCCCCCTTGAATAGCTGGGACTACAGGCATGCGCCACCATGCTGGGCTGACTTTTGCATTTTTTAGTAGAGACAGGGTTTCACCATGTTGGCCAGGCTGGTCTTGAACTCCTGACCTCAGGTGATCTGCCCACTTCGGCCTCCCACAGTGCTGAGATTACAGGCGTGAGCCACCACGCCCAGCCGCCTTCTACTGTTTAAATGTTTAAGTTATATCCTGTTTCGTTAATATTAAATAATGCTATAATTAAAAACTTTGTGTATAAATAATTTTTCCATGTTTCAGATTATTTATCCAGTAAGATGTCTCTAAAATAAAGATACTAGAGGTTGAAGTACTAGCCAAGGGCCAGTCACAGAATAGACACAACTTGGTTGATAACTATTGTTGTTCAGTGGTGAGTGTTTATGTAAAGCTCTTCTGCAATTAAGAACTGCTCCAAAGACCTTCCTCTAGAACAGTGCTTGAATATACTGTGAGCCATGTAATTCTCAATGTTATAATAACCACATTTCAAAAAGCATATGCAATTGAAATTAATTTTAATAATACCTTTTACTGGAACCGGGCACGGTGTTTCACGCCTGTAATCCCAGCACTTTGGGAGGCCAAGGTGGGCAGATCATGTGAGCTCAAGAGTCTGAGATCAAGCTGAGCAACATGGCAAAACCTCATCTCTACAGACAAATACAAAAATTAGCCAAATAGGGTGGTGTGTGGCTGTAGTCCCAGTTACTTGGGAGACTGAGGTGAGAGAATCACTTGAGCCTGGGGGGTTAAGGCTGCAGTGAGCCAAGATTGCACCACCGCACCCCAGCCTGGGTGACAAAGTAAGACGCTGTCTCAAAAATAATATTAAAACAAACATAAAAATACATTTTATTTAAACAATTATATCTAAAATATTATCATTTCAACATGTGATTATATGTAATCAATATAAAATTTATCAATGAGATAGTCTACATTTTTTTCCCCATGTAACCTTTGAAATCTGATGTATAGAATTTTATGCTTACAACACAACTCCATTCAAATCAGCCTCATTCTCAGTGTTCAGCGGCCACATGGGTGGCTGATAGCCACTGTGAACGGTGCAGGTCTAGAGCAAGGAACCCACCAGAGATATTTGCCACTGTTGGCATCTTCACCTAGCCCTGAAATCCAGCCACCTTTTAATGCCTCCCTGAGCCCCCTTACTGATGTTCTGGACTGAGGGTGGACCAGGTGGCCAGGCGTGCCATGACTTCTGTACCTGGACATTTTTACTGGTTGTCCTCATTCCTGCCTTGACCTTAGCCAATCACAGCATCCCTCTATCCCAGTGTGCCTGGCACGGGTTCATTCAGAGACATTGCACACTTCTGGCATGGTAAGCCCTGGGCCTGACCCTAGGGATACAGGTGGACAAAGAGAACTTTCTTGTAAAATTTAATTACAGAACTTGTCAATGTTTTTCGGGTCTAGTGGGGGAAACAGACTTTAATCAAATCATCACACAAATACATACTTTCTAAATGTGGTAAGTCTACAAGGGAAATGTACTTTTAAAGATGCTAACACTGGGTCATGGCATGAGTGGCCAACCCTGAAGGCATTTAACAGAGGTGGCGCAGCCCCTGGCCAGGCTGTCTTGGGGAACATTCACGTGAAAGATGAGAGTGAGATAAGAGGATCTCAGTTTCCTTCTGGTATCCAGGGTCCCTAAGTGACATTAACAGAGTTTCTAGGACAGACAGTAGCTCACCGGTTCCTGTGTCTGGGGCCCAGTTGATCAATTCCTGTTTGTCATCTCTAAAAAGTATTGCAGCCAGCTGGAACATAAAAGTAATGAGGAAACAGGCTGGGCGTGGTGGCCCATGCCTGTAATCCCAGCACTTTGGGAGGCCGAAGTGGGCGGGGGATCACCTGAGGTCAGGCGTTCGAGATCAGCCTCACCAACATGGCTAAAACCCGTCTCTACCAAAAATACAAAATTCGCCGGGCATGGTGGCACACGCCTGTAATCCCAGCTACTTGGGAGGCTGAAGCAGGAGAATCACTTGAACCTGGGAGGCGGAGGTTGCAATGAGCAGAGATCGTGCCACTGCACTCCAGCCTGGAGAACAAGAGTGAAACTCTGTCTCAAAAACAAGCAAACAAACAAGTAATGAGGAAGCAAAGGGTGACTCATTCATTCATTCATGCATTCATTCATTCATTTGTTCCTGTGTTCTTGCAGCAACTCGTAGTGAGTGCTCTGTGGGATGCCAGGCAGGCTCTGCACAGTCAGAATGGCAAAGCCAGCCTTCTCTCTGGCAGATTACACACTGCCAACTGAACACACTTTTCTGGGGAACATATCCACTTAGAGGAAAAATCAATGCTAATAGAACTCCTTATCTGGTTCCAGAAATGACATTGTCCATAGTGGCTGATGCTTTGAGCCCGTGGCTGCTCTGGAAGCATGAGCCCTGCATGGACACAATTTTGTAAGCTCCTCGAACCCGGCCAGATCAATCAATGAGAGGCTGCAACATGGAGAGAGTCTGGGTTCCAGGGGCAAACTGTACCATTCCTCTTCTACCCTGAAACAGGACTGGGACCCTCCCTTTAACCTCCAGCCCCTGGGGACAGGGTAATTTCAGCTGCACCTGATGTACCCTATACATCACTGTCTTCTCCACCAGCTCTCAAATTAAACTCTGATGTATAAAGTTAAACAAAAATGAGATAAAATTTGGCAGATGTTGAAGAGGGTCAAAGTAGTCCAAACACAAGGTAGACTATTGCTTCTTTTGATTTATGTTATTCTGTACACTTAGAAAAAATAAAATTATAAATCTCCCCGAGACTTTCTCATTGAGAATGAGGCATTGCTAATTTATTTTCAATAGACTCCCAGGGTTTTCAGCTGGGAGGAGCACTATAGCTGTTGTTTGTAGTGAAGATGCCATGGTTTGACCTCGGACGTGGACTGTGATGATGTGAAAATATCCTGCAAAGTTAGCACCTGCAGGCAGTGGTGTTGAAAACCACCCTTCCTCACCTGGCTCATATCACAGACCACAGTGTCTATCCCTCCTTATTTTCTTATTTAATCCTTGCAAACCCATAATGTGTGACACAGAATTCATTGTCCCCTTTTGGCACTTGAGGAAACTGAGGCTTAAAGAAACCACATGTCTTCGGTAAATATTAGCATGTCTAGTAAATGGCTGGGACACAGAAGTGAACAAGATCAGCACCCTCTCCTAGAAACCTTCTTCCAGTACAAGAGATGATAATCAAGTCAAATGACTAAATATAAAGGATGATTATGTGTAGAATTAATTGTGAGGAAATGGAAGTGGGAAAAAGGATAGAGAAAGAGGGGTATAGAAAGCCAAGGGAGGGCCTTAACAAGGGAATTTTTAACAGTAAGATTTTACCTTTTTTTTTTTTTTTTTTTGAGATAGGCTCTTGCTCTGTCACCCAGGCTGGAGTTCAGTGGTACTATCAAAACTCACTGCAGCCTCAAACTCCTGGGCTTAAACGATCCTCTCACCTCAGCCTCTTGAGTAGCTGGGATTGTAGGCACACACCCACACACCTGGCTTATTTTTTTAATTTTTCGTAGAGATGGGATCTCACTATGTTGCCCAGGCTGGTCTTGAACTCCTGGCCTCCAAGGATCCTTCTACTTCAGCCTCCCAAAGCACTGGGATTACAGGCATAAGCCAACAAGCCTGGCCCAAGTTACACAGTTTTAAAGGATGGTGAAGGCTGCTGTGTGTAGAAACTAACTCAGGGACAAGGGCAACATCAGAGAGACCAGTTAGTAGGCTGTGCTCATTTTCTGGACAAGGTATTTTGGTGAGTTGGACCAGGTGGTGGCAGGAGTGGTGGGATGCAGAGCTTAGAGCAATTTTGAAGATAAGGTGTCTCCAAGGGATCTGTTTCTGCTCCAGTGCTCTTTCCATAGCACACCACCTGCAGCCTCTGCTGGTATCACTGCACCAGACTCTGGAGCTGGCTGCTTCTCTGGAGGAGGATAAAGACAGGAATGCTATCTAGGGAGATAAGACAGCACCAGCAGGCATCAGGAGCTTCAGAGAGGAGGGTCCCTAGTCCTGGCTGCATATGTGCTTGTGTGTGTCACTTGCGATGTGCATAATCGTCTTCAGTCTTATTTTTTCCAGGTAACTGCAAAAGGTAATTTCCAGCTCATTTAGCTCTGTTCTTTCCCTAAGCTCCTCTAGTCTGGCTTTTGTCTCTGCCATGCCTACCAAAACCACTCTGCTCAAGGCCATGGTCAATGTCTCCATTGCCTAGTGCAGGATCGTCAGAGCTGCTCTGGGACAGATACGCCAGATGCATCAGTTTCCTTGTAGAGCAGAATCTCATTGGGGGCTTGATCCCCCCACAGCCTGACGCTGTGGGATGGATTTCTGCACAGATGCAACCTCTGTGGGCAGAGGCCAGGATGAGGCTTATGTGGCTGTGAAGACCAGCCTTCGATCTGTTTTCTGATGCAACCACAGTGCTGCAGGCTCTGCTTCATCTTGGAGGTTTGATGGGTGCAAACATGAGGGGTTTCTGGGTAGAACTGAGCCCTGGACCCTCCAGTCTCCTCTGTCTGCACAGCTGTATGAGGTTGGCAAAGTGCCAGCCAACTTCAGTGCAACCCTCACGAAGTTCTCAAGGAACAGCCTCTGAAGGTCCTTCTCTATGCTGAGTTCTAGGGAAGGAAAAGGAACTCAGGGAATAGAAGAGCTGATCTGCCCAAGTCATACATTTCTGGGGGGAACAGGAGGACTACATCTCTCATGCTCACTTGCAATTCACTGTGGCCACTCAAATTAAGGTTTACCAGATGGAACATGAGCAGAAGTGATGTGTTCTCCCTCCAAGCCTAACCCATGAAAAACCTACTGGGAACACTCCCCCATGCTCTTTTCCATTCCATGAGCTGGATGCAGATGATGGCAAGGAACTAGCGTGAGGTGGAGCCACAAAACAGAGGGAGCTTGGATCCCTGAATGACCACATGGACATACACATACACCAACGACTGCTTTGTAAGCAAGAAATAAACATCTACTGTATGGAACCTTTGCATGGAGGGTCTATTTATTACAGCAGCTTAGCTTATCCTGACTAACACAATCCCTGCTCTCAGGGAGTTTAAAATTGTTTCAAGGAGACAAAATTCACTCATACAATTCTGGAACGATAGTAAGTGGCTCAGAAGAAGGGTGGGTTGTAAGGTTTGGACTTTCAGTTCAGAAGTCACAGGCTGCAGGCCCTTGGGTATTAGACTCTCCCATTGAAGCCCTTTATCTGGAAAATGGTAGACTGGGGAGAAGGCCCTTCTGGAAGGGGACACATTACAGTCAAGGGTTCAAAAGTAGGGCTTCAAGCAAGCAAAGATGAGATCAACAATGGTAATTCCTAGAAAGGGAAAAAAGAAAATCCCTTTAAATACCTAAGAGCTTTGACTGCTGCAGGGATGAGACGAAGGTCAGACTTTCATAACTTCTCTCCTGTGACTTCACACACCTCAGAAGTTCCCTCCCCTGAGCCTGGGTGTGTGGGGAGTTGGTGTCAGCTTGCTGTTTCTCTCCCATGCCTTTTCTCCTGGCTAGGAACCCCACTTGTCTGTTTTAACCAATAACTTAGCTCGGATTTGAATGCTTGATTGGAACAGCAAGTCTCCAGCTTTCTGCAGAGGTCTTAGGGGACAGGAATATGATGAAGTTTCTGAGTTGAGGATTCTAACTGAGACTTCCAGCTCTCAGCTGAACTTCAGACATGGTCTTTACAGTCACAGCTGCTGGCAAGGCCCTGAAAAGTTCAGCTTGGATCTGTCTGTCCCTCCCAGGTTCTGGGGGAAAGGGGAGGAGAGCAGGCAGGACACTCCCTAGTTTACAGCCCAGGGATGCTGAGTCCTAGGGGAAAAGGTATTGCTCATCACCCTTGAACCCTAGAAGTGGCAGGACTTCAGGGGAACTCAAAGTTGTCTTCCTCTTGGGAAAGATAAACACTTATGCCACTGGTTCTCCTGTTCCTGGACATGCCACTCCCCTCTTCCCAGACTCACACATCCCCTAAGTGCACCCCAATGAATGGTGCTGCTCTGGGTCCCCCACAGACAAGCACTGGGGAGCAGCCACTAAAGACATGGGTTCTGGTTCCAACTGCTGATTTTGATTAGAGGTGTGACCTTGGCCCTCTTTGTCCCCCTCTCCTCTTCCCCTGTTCATTCACAACTGTTTTTGTTAATATTCATGGTGCATTATGTAACTATTGTTCACGGTTGAGCCAAGTAGTGTACTAGACTTGCTTGATTGCTTTCATTCTCCTTTTATTTTCCCTGAAGCCAATGATCAACTCATTCTCATTTGCTTGGTGTTCTTTGCACAGATGATTAAGTTCTCCCATATCTACCTGCAGCCTCTCAAGACAATTTTCCACAAGATTGAACAGATCAGAAAATCCACTGGGAGCAGTTCCTTCTTGTTCTTGGAGACATTCCCTCTGAAGGCCTCTGACGTTCCAGTTCAGTTCCCTGTTTGGACAACAGCATAACTATCATCTGGGCTTTCCTTCACCTCCAGCTTGGAGGATTTCTTTACTTCTCTCATCCATTGGATCCACTGCTTCCTGGAGCAGATGCCTTTCCCTCCTTGATTTCATCCCTTCTTTTATTGGTGCACAGCCCCCAGAAACTGTCTGCTAATGCAGGGATGACATCTGGGGGTTAAGCTAGCAGGACAAAGGAGCTTCTGCCATTTCTCTTCTGGATAATCATCCCCCAACAAACAACAACAGCAGCAAATAAATAAGAAGAATGTGAAAAAGAAATGCAAATTTCATTTTTTACAAAATAAGCAGGCAGACACAACCCAGTACTGCAAAGAGTGGAAAATAGGTGGGAGAGAGCCAAAGGACCTTGCTCTGCTAGGTGCTTGCAGCGGGATAGAAGCTGATCTACCAGGCAGAGACCCAGAGTAGCTCAGGAATCCAAGACGCCACACAAGGCAAGGTGAAGTGTGGCGGGTCACAGGTGGCAGGCCTCCGTGGGGAAGAGCTAGGCCCCCAGGTTCCCACCCCTGAGCCTGACATCTTCCCCTGTCCTTTTGGAAGATGAAAAGAGGATCCAGGTGAGGGCCAAGATGAGCACAAACCAGAAAAAGGGGGATTGGGGGAAGTTTACTCTTGTACACAGGCAGGCCCCCAGCTCTTTTCTGTCTGGCTCATAGTCTAGGAGCAGAGGTAGATCAGGGGTCACCTTTTATTTATGTCCTACAAGTTGTATGAATTTTAACAAATGCATTGGTTGTGTAACCAGAACTACAATCAGAATACAGAAGAGTTCCATCCCCTCCTGCTCCCCAGACTCCCTCATGTTACCCCTTTTATAGATAAACTCTCCTTCCACTCCTTGCCCATGGGAGTCATTGATCTGTTCTCCATCACTGCAATGTTGTCTCTTTAAGAATGTCACATAAATGGAGTCCTGTCATATGTCATATGCCACCTTTTGAGACTGGCTTCCTTACTAGGCATAATGCTTTTTGTTTGTTTGTTTTTTAGATGAAATTTTGCTCTTGTTATCTAGGCTGGAGTGCAGTGGCATGATCTCAGCTCATTGCAACCTCCACCTCCTTGGTTCAAGTGATTCTCCTGCCTCAGCCTCCCAAGTAGCTGGGATTACAGGCCTGAACCACCACTCCCGGCTGATTTTTGTACCTTTAGTAGAAACAGGGTTTCACTATATTAGGCTGGTCTCGAACTCCTGACCTCAGGTAATCCAACTGCCTCAGTCTCCCAAAGTGCTGGCATTACAGGTATCAGCCACCACGTCTGCCCAATGCCTTTGAGACTCATCCAAATTATTTCACATATTAGGAATTTATTTTTCCTTATTTCTGAATAGCGTTTCATTGTAAGGATGTACTACAATGTGTTTATCCATCCACCCCTTGAACGACACTTTGGGTTGTTTCTAGTTTTGACAGTTGGGAAGACTATTGCTACAAACACTTGCATGCAGGGTTTTGTGTAAAAATAGATTTTTATTTCACTGGAGTGAAATCCCACCCAGGAGTGGGATTACTGGGTCCTATGGAAAGCATATGTCTAATTTTATAGGAAGCTACCAAACACTTTTCCAGAGTGGTTATACTGATTTTTATTCCCACCAGTAATGTATAAGTGTCTTGTTGTTAGACATCCTTGCCAACACTTGGTATTGACAGTATTTTTTTTAAAATGTTATTCATTTAATAGGTATAGAGTGGTATCTCAATATGGCTTCAAGTTGCATTTCCCTAACAGCTAATTATGTTGCACATTTTTATGTCCTTATTTGCCATCCTTATATCTTTTTGGTGAGTGTCTTTTCAAGCCTTTTGCTCATTTTAAAAATTGAGTTGTTAGTATACTTACTGTTGAGGCCTGAGTGTTCTTCACACATTAAATATTCAAGTTCTTTAAAAAAAAATACGGGGGTCTTTCGTGTCCCCCAGACTGGAATGCAGTGCAAGGCTCTGCCTGAAAGCTTTTCTGACCCAAAGTTTCTGTCTCTGTCTATGGCCTTGTTTGATTATATCATCTTTTCTTCTCACCTGCTAGGGTTTTGGGGATTAAATAATGTGAAGCATATAGACATGTGCAGCAAAAAGCCTATTAGAAAGTAGATTTTCCATGCAAGTTGCTACAAAATCAAATAAATTTCCAGTTCCTGAGAACCCAAGGTTTGATATGGTTTGACTGTGTCTCCACCCAAATCTCATCTTGAGTTGTAGCTCCCACAATTCCCATGTGTCATGGGAAGGACCCAATGGGCCTAGGTCTTTCCTGTGCTGCTCTCATGGTAGTGAATAATTCTCAGGAGCTCTGATGGTCTTATAAAGGGGAGTCCCCCTGCACACACTCTCTTGCCTGCTGCCACATAAGACATGCCTTTGCTCCTCCTTGCCTTCCACTATGATTGTGAGGCCTCCCCAGTCATGTGCCACTGTGAGTCCATTAAACCTTTTTCCTTTATGAATTACCCAGTCTCCAGTATGTTTTTATCAGCAGCGTGAAAACGGACTAATACAAAGTTCCCTCTAATTCTATGTTAGAAGCCTGTTTTAGAAGGGCTTCCGCAATGATTTTAATGAGAGCAAACTGGTTCATGAGTTCATCAGGCAACACATGGGCACTTTTACAGGAACCTTAAGACAGCATCTTCCACCAAAGGAGAGCCAGAGGTTGGGATTTCAGGCACTTTGGCCAGTCAGGAAAAGGAAAGATTTCTTAATAATAGGGGGTCTTTTGCTATTCCAGTGTCCTGCCACAAAAATGATAGGACAGATCTGGTTGCTACTAGTCCCCTAGAGTGCCCAGTGCTTCCTTTGCTAGAACTGAGACAAATAAAAAGCAAACTCCAGTTATGGAGTCCTGTTTTGCAGGCCCCGTTCCCAAATGTCAGCTCCTAATGGGCAACAGCTGCCTCTGTGGTTTCTTCTAGGCAAGTGATTCATGTCTTTGCTCAGAAACGATAAGCAGAACAAATGTTTGCTTAGACATATAACAGAGGGACAATTGGAAAACAGGAGACTGGCAACTGGAAATAGTTTGCAGCTATTTGATCCATGACAATTAGTCTGAATTAGTCATATGGTGCTCACTGGCCAGGCCTTTGGGCCAGAGGCAGCGTGGAGGAATAGACAGCTGGTCTTCCTGGAAAAGAAGTGCAGAAGGGAACATAGAAGACATGGAGGTTTGCTCAGAACACGTCAGATTGGTTCTCACCCTCACAAAGGTGACCCACCTTGACCATCTGCCCTAGTTGCACTCCATACCTAATCCAACTCCCCAGCCTGGAAATTAGCAGAGAGGCAGAAACTATATACACTCATGGGAGATGCCTCTAAAATCCATTAACAATTTTTTACACATTAAGAAGTTAACGTAGGCCGGGCGCGGTGGCTCAAGCCTGTAATCCCTGCACTTTGGGAGGCTGAGACGGGCGGATCATGAGGTCAGGAGATCGAGACCATCCTGGCTAACATGGTGAAACCCCGTCTCTACTAAAAAAAATACAAAAAACTAGCCGGGCGAGGTGGCGGCGCCTGTAGTCCCAGCTACTCTGGAGGCTGAGGCAGGAGAATGGCGTAAACCCGGGAGGCGGAGCTTGCAGTGAGCTGAGGTCCGGCCACTGCGTTCCAGCCTGGGCCCCGACAGAGTGAGACTCTGTCTCAAAAAAAAAAAAAAGAAGTTAGCGTAAACAACAGGTTGAGTTTTGTGTGTCTGCAGGTGGGAAAAAAAGCTTCAAAAATATCCAGACACCCACATTAATTGGATTTTAATCTTAACGATCATGTTACATATATTGACTTCTTCAAGAGAGATACATGGACCTTGAATCTGAACTTAAAAGTAGGACTTTGAGTAGAATTTTCAGTCTGATTATGTTGATATAATTTAAGATCTTGTAGCCTACATTATACTTATACAGAATGTACTCCTGTGGTCATGCTCCAATACATTATTTAGCAGATCTATCATAAATATTTTTCTTTTGGTGAGAAAAGGTTTCACTCTGCTCCCCAGGCTGGAGTGCAATGGCACAATCATGGCTGACTACAGCCTCGACCTCCTTGACCTCCTGGGCTCAAGCAATCCTCCCACCTCAGCCTCTCAAGTAGCTGGGACTATAGGTGTGCTCCACAACCATGCCCAGCTAATTTTTTTTTTTTTTTTTTTTTTTTGTAGAAACTGGGTTTCACCATGTTGCCTAGGCTCGTTATCATAAATATTCCTATGAGAAGGGAGAAAAGTCAGACACATTCAATATTTCAGGCAAAAAATAGAAAAGCAATACCTTTTGTCAAAAACTTCTCAGACCATTTTTTGCAAAGAGTCAGGAGGAAAAGCAAAATGTGAAGCCCCTAAACCCGCCTCTCTCCTCACCTCAGAGTAGAATCTGTAATGTTGGAGGACTCTGGGAGTAGAATTTAAGTCACAAGCAAGGTGGACACATCGGCAATGCCAGCCCGGAGCTGAGCAGGGCATCGGCTGCTTTACCAGCAAACATGAACAAAACTAATTTTGAGCACAGGATATTGAAAAACTCAACCCTGGCTTCTCAGGCGGATTTTTCTAAACACATGACAAGAGGTTGTAAATAGGGTGACCTGCTCCTCCCTCCTTGCCCACGAGCACTTCCGATGGGGTGTCTCTCTGCTTGGGACTGAAGCAGATGTTTCTGCGGGAGGGGAGGTAGGAAGGTAGGAACAGGAGCCTACAAGAGAATGACCTTCCTTATTGGTACAGACAACTGTTGGTTTCGATAGTCGCAGCCTCCTTTTCCTCCTTCTTCTGTTAATAACACCTTGAATTTTCTCTGAGAAAAGCATTTTCCCCATATTCTCAGTCCCTGTTGCTTGGGTGGGATTAGAAAGGGCTCTTCCTCCTGCCTCCCCCCGCACCCCCATTCCGGGGAGAACCTGGGGTCCACCTCGGTCAGCCAGCATCCTCCAGCTGCCAAGTCTGGCACCAGAAGGGCTGCTGAGTATTGGGTACGGGACTTGGGCCTCATCTCCAGCGATGCGAAGCAGCTTTTTCCTGTGGTTGCTGAGAGGAGGTTGTGGTCCTGGGGTGGTCCATGGGCCCTGGTTTCCTCCATCTCCGGCCCTAATGTAACAGTTCTCATGACACAGCTGAAGCCTCTGGACCCATTGTGCTGGACCTGCCCTGAGAAGGCTCAGTTGACTCTGTGCCTAATCTAGTTTGATGCTTTTGTCTGGTTGTTTGCTCTTACTCCTTGCAAAAGACAGTGGTATCACACGCATTCATCTTGGCCAAAGGTGGTGCAGGAGGGAACACATGGAGATGACACCAGAATTTAGGTTCCACTTTTTGACACGGAGACCTCCTGAGGGGAACCACAGGCTCTCAGTGCAGAAGCCCCCTCCATAGCTCCCCTGACCTGTCCAGCACCTGCCTCCAGAGTTGAGGAGGGGCTGTGCGACTTCCTGAAGGCAGCCACCATGGACAGCTCTCACCAGTCCCAAATCCTTCCTCTAGGCCACCATCCACTTCCTTGGACTGCCTGCAGTGGGTATCAGCTCTCAGGTCACAGGAGCCACACTGGGAGTCTTCCTCTGTTCACTGAGAGGCAGCCTGAACCACGGAAAGGAGAGTCCTGGGTCTCTCCAACTAAATACCCCCATTCCCTCCCGCTGTGCCCATGGCTGTGGCGCTAGGGCCTCCTGCCAGCAGGACCACTGTGTCCTCTGAACACCTCCACTCAGAGCTGAACCCAGTTCAGCAGGGGCGGAGCATGAACTTGTGAGGAGAGACACTGCAGGCTGGAGTGACTGAAACATCACTTTCCACAGCTCCCTGGGAAACGGCCAGAAAGATTCCTGCCAGGCCCGGAATCCCTGCACTCACTTGATCCCCAAGACCTCAGGACCCTTTTGCCCTCCCTCTGTGCACAGCATATGTTCTCCTCTCTGGAACCTTCTACCCTTGGGCATCTCGGAGTTGGCATCTCCTCATCCTGTTTTTCAGATCTCAGCTTGAAGGACACTTCCTTAAGGATGACTTTCCTGCCCACGCCCAGGCCAGGCCACACTGTTGCAAGTTTTTGCACACTATTCATTCACGTATTTAGTATTTTGGGGTGTTTGTTCTTTTTGAACAGCACTTGCTTATTTTTCCTGACTGGATGTCACCTATGGCCCCAGCTGGCATTTCTGTGTCTGTCTGTCACTCTGTGGGTGTCTGTCATTCCATGGCTGCGTTAAGGACAGTCTTGCACTGCACTGTGTTCTCAGCATCCAGCGTATCCACGTGGGCTCACAGTGAACAAATGAATGCATTTGTCTGATGGTTCTTTTTGTTTTGTTTTGTTTTGTTTTGTTTTGTTTTGTTTTGTTTTGTTTTGAGACAGAGTCTCACTCTGTCGCCCAGGCTGGAGTGCAATGACATAATCTCAGCATACTGCAACCTCCGCCTCCTGGGTTCAAGTGATTCTCGTGCCTCAGCCTCCCAAGTAGCTGGGATTACAGGCGTGCATCACCATGCCTGAATAATTATTGTATTTTTAGTACAGACAGGGTTTCGCCATGTTGGCCAGGCTGGTCTCGAACTCCTGGCCTCAAGTGATCTGCCTGCCTTGGCTTCCCAAAGTGCTGGGATTACAGGCTGGAGCCACTACATCTGGGCAGTCTGATAGTTCTTATATGCACTTCTTACTCTCATAGTGTTTTTAAACAATTTTTAATTGATGCCTAATAGATGTCCATACTTCTTCCATGACTTATGCTAAATCCTGCTCTTCCTGGCCTCAGATATGTGGCCAAGACTCACATCCTCCTAAAAGCTATTCCCAAATGACTTCGAAAAAAAAAAAAAAGTAGGAGAAGGAGGAACTCAGGAATGATCCAGAGCAGGCACCACAGTGAAATGCCAGGTGCAGCGACTCTGGCTGAAGAAGGGCTGGTCTGGGAAGGTGCAATGCTAGGGCAGGTCCCAGAATTGGTAAGCTCTGTCTCCTTGGAGAGAGGGACAGGGGATGGTGACAGATTCATGCCCTATTACAACCGCAGTGATCGCCTCTGGCCCCAGGATTCTGGCTGCCTTCGGGAGCAGTTGGTGTTGCAGTTCGTGCTGCCTCGGGTTGGGTACTGTGAGCTGCCATCACCCTGATGCCTCCATGGGCTGAGCAGAAGACACACCAATGTGTTTTGATTCATAGCAGGAGAGGCTATGTACATTTCACTAAGAAGCCTGAATGTAAAATGGATGGATGTCACTATGAGACACACACAGGGGTCCTACAAGTTTCTAAGTGCCTGTGCCTTAAGTCTGTCTTGAACGTATAGCCTGGTTTAGCAACGGAGCTAGTGTGAACAGTTTTTTTGTGTGTGTGTATGTGTGCACATGCACATGTGTGCACACATGCAGGGGAATCTCATTAAATATTTGGAATGACCACACTTCAGAGACCTATGGCCGTGACCTTGCACACTGTCTCTTGGCTGGGGCCACAACCATCACCCAAGGATAAGACAGGAACGAGCGGCTGGAGCATCTGGGGGCTGGGCCAGAGCACACCTGCAGGTCCTTAGCCTCACAGGAGTAATTTCTGTGGGTCTTTCTGCTGCCTAAGTTGAGAATCTACTTGTTGGCCACTCATGCCAGTCCAGCTTTTAAAACAATATTTGTTTACCTTTTTCTAAGTATACAAAGTAATATATATTAATAGCGTAAAATGTAGAAAATTTAAAAATGTTTAAAAATAATATCATCTGTAATCCCTCTACTCAGAGAAAATATATTGGTGCATTTGCATCCAGTTTTTAATTAATAAATATTTTGTACCAAAATTTTTGTGACCTAATTAGTCCTACCTTATTATTTATTTACTTCTATATCTTGCTTAACAATATATCAAGAACAGTTTTATATCATTATTGTTCCCTGGAAATATACTTTTTACTGGCTGCATAGTATTTCATCATTTGGATATATTACTATTTATTTAACCCATTCTCCATCTTGGAACATTTAAGTCATCTCAATTATCTTGCAGTAGACAGTAGAAATAAGTGAATGCTCTTACATATAGGTTTCTGTGAGTTTCTGATTATTTCTTAGGAAAACCTTAAGACCTTTGTTGGACCAATTGGGCGGACCCAGTTGGGGAAGACCTTTGTTGGACCAACAGGGGAAGAATTTCTTTCCTGCTCAGGCTGCTCAGCTGATAGGGTGCTGGCCTGGAGCAACTGGAAGGCACTTTGCTGCTTTCTGGAGAATGAAGCCACTGGGAAACCAGATAGGAGGGAAGAAAGAGACAGCTTCTCAATGATGTCATCTGAACACCTGGATCCTGCTATACCTGGACTTGCAGTCTCATTGTCTACCAATATAGTTCATTGAATTCAACTTGAACTGGATGTCATTCGTCTGCCTCCACAACTTGCGTCTAATGCAGAGTTGAATGTACACTCTCAGAGCTGGATGGGGATGCAATCCACAAATCCAGCGCTCAAATTTCTTTTTTCTTTTTAAATTTGAGATGGAGTCTTGCTCTGTCATCCAGGCTGAAGTGCAGTGACGCGATCTTGGCTCACTGCAACCTCTGCCTCCCAGGTTCAAGCGATTCTCCTGCCTCAGCCTCTTGAGTAGCTGAGATTACAGGCATGTGCCACCACACCCAGCCTAATTTTGGTATTTTTAGTAGAGACGGGGTTTCACCATGTTGGCCAGGCTGATATCGAACTCCTGGCCTCAAGTGATCCACCCCCTCGGCCTCCCAAAGTGCTGGGGTTATAGGTATGAGCCACCGCGCCCAGCCTCAAATTGCTTTTACAGAGTCGGGTGGCCACTGAGTCTCTGATTGGGATCCTCCTGTGGAGACTTGTGGAGACTCATGGCTCACTGCCTTTGAAGGCAGTGTTGGGGTGATCTCTCTGCATTTCCCTGCCGAAAGCTCTGAATGTTAATAAGTTCCCTCTCATACTAGCTAAAATATGTTTTCCTGTGCCTTTTATTCACTGATGGGTAATACAAACATTCTTTTTGAGGGTGGCCAATGCTAGTAATTCCCTCCACACAGTCGGTGGTGGATAGAGTTAACCCACGGTTGCTGCACATAGTACTGACACTTGCTGTACCACCAGGACTCAAGTTGATGCTCAACACAACATTCGTTTGCAGGGCCCTTTGTCCTCAGTTTCCCTTCTTTTGGGGTGGGCTGAGGGAGGCAGCTTATTCAGCATCAAGCTGTAGTACCTACAGTTTAGCAAATGTCTGCAGAGCCTTTAAAGCAGTTTTTATCGTAATAAAAATATTTTAACTTATAACCCCAGAAAGAGATAGGCATGGGAGTCTTTATAAAGCACAGAAATCCAGATGAACATAATTTGAAAGTCATTTGAATTGTAATGAGTATTTTTAATGTAAACAGGCAGGAGGAAGAACTTGCTGGGTTCTCACGTAGCGCAGACACCCAGATATATGTCTTTTGATAGGAATATTAAAGTGTCAAGGGAGCGTAGGAGACTGCAGATGTCAGTGGCATGAATGGGCAAGGTACTTTCTGTGGCCGCAGGCTGGAGTTTTCAGCAGGAATAGAAAGGCAATCACTGTGCTAGATGGCCCAGGGTCACTGCAAGTCTAGCTCCTAAATGAAAATCAGAGACAAGATGTAGCCTGTAGCAACAGTGACTGCTCTTCGTAAGGCTGGTGGAAAGGTGAGCTGGAAAGGTTTTTAGGGTTAGGGAGGTACAGGAACTCCCAAACATCAGGCACCTGATAGCACTCTCCCCCTAACATCGGCATTTACATTGACCTAATGCATCTCTTCAATTTGTCTCATTCTTTGTGCTTACACACATTTATTTGAAACAAACCTTTCTGTCATTACCATAGGTGTAAAACCTTGATCACTTGCCTTGAATACAATGAAAACAAGAAGACATTATTAAATGCTAGCTAGATACGTTTGCTTGTCTTACAGCCACGAGCCTTAAGTCTATTCCTTTTTTTTTTTTTTTTTTTAAAAGATGAGCAAAATGTGAGAATGATTAAAGAGATCCTGGCACCGAAAGAAGCCTTCTACCTGGATATCATCAGAGGAACAGAAAGAATTAAAGTATGGACAAATTTCTCAAAGTGGTGGTACTGTTATGTAATGAGTTGTGCATGTACTATCTAAAACCTTTCAACTACATCTTTTATGAAGTATCCCATATGGACAGAGTTCACTTCCCTCATTTAACAGATGGAAAGGTTGAGGACCAGAGAGGGGAAGGAGCCTTGCTGAGGTTACAATAGCTTTCTGATGCCTGGTTCCATGCTTTGCCTTATTTCTGCTGTCCACCTCATCAGCTCTTAAGTGAATGTTGTGGTCCCTAATTGTGGGATTGCAGTGTGTCCAGTCGGGGCAGCCTCTGCACTTTCCTGGAGGAAAAGGCAGTGTGATCTCCCACTGGGTGATCTCTCACTAGGGTGATCTCTCTGCATAGGGCACCCAGGTTGGAAACTAGCAGGGAGCCGGCCAGCACAGCCAGCAGGTGCCAGGCTGCAGGGAGCTCCTGCTTCATCTCAAACACAAGAACACTCATCTCAAAGCACAATATTTTCTGGCTTAGAGTTTGGCTCTTAGAGTGGCAGCTGTTCCTACCAAAGCAAACACTGAAAATCTGTAATTTTCAGAAATAATCGCCAACCCTCAAAAAAGATGTGTTTACACCGAAACTCCTCCGTGTGTTCACCCTGCATTCACTCAGTGTCGAGTTGCAGTTTTCTCTGCACTGCATTGCTGTGCTTCCTCTTGAGCAATTACTTTTGCCAGGGGGCATCAGCACAGGCAACTAGATCCTGAGCGATGTCCAGCTGGGCTCCTCCCCAAATGGAGCCAGATAACTTTGCGTTATCACTTCTGCATTTTTTTTTTTTTTTCAAATCACGTCTATGCTTAAGCAGAGAGCAAACTCTCAACTCCAGCAGCCAGTCCGTGGGAAGCTATAACCTTCATCAGTTCAACTTCAGGTGTCTTCATCAGCCTCTCCCATAGGTGGCCTTGCAACCTGACCTTGGTTTCAAAATTAAAAATGCAGCTTCCTTGGCCTTCTCCAGACTTACAGAGCCTGTAGTTGCAGACTCATGCGCTCTACATTTTAAAATAGGACTCACAGGCCTGTGCACTTGAGGCTGATGGGTGGATGAATGCCCAGTTGGGAAACTGACATTTCCCAGCCAGGCAATGCCATCCACCCACTGGCCAAGCAGCCAGTGGATCTTTGTTGAGCATTTCCTGTTTGCCGAGCCCTGTGTAGATCTCTGCTGCGAGGGAGGAGGTCCCCATCTTAAGGAACTTTCAAGGCTTGTTGGGAAGGCAAAGCACATATCTGAAAAGCTCCATTGCATACAAGTTAACTAACGATGCGTGATGATGGCGTGAGACCTCTGCTGTCCACGCGGCAGAACCTGTTCTGCTGATTTCCTGGCTCAATGTCCATTCACTGCTGGCTCGTGCTGATATTCACAAGTCACTCTTGAGAGCCCTTTCCCTGTGCCAGGTCCCGTGCTGAGTTTCAGACACACAGGGATGGACAGCACACAGCCTTGGCCCTACAGGCACTTGCATCTGACTGTGGAGAGCCACTCTTAAGAAACCCAGGGAGCAATCCAAGTCTGTGTGTGACACCACTCCTGGACCCTGGGAACACAGAGCCCCTGCCAGTGCTCTGGGAGCTGGTGTTCTTGCAGGGGTGGAGACAGACCTGTCCTGTGTGGCCTGTTAGTTTCCTTGTGGCTGTTGCACCAATGACCACAAACATGGAGACTTAAAATGACAGACATTTGTGCTCTCACCGTTCTGCAGGCCAGGAGACTGAACTCAGCATCGCTGGGCCCACACTGAAGTGCCGCACGGCCCTGCTTCCTCAGGAGGCTCCCAGGCAGAATCCGTTCCTTGCCTCCTCTGGCTTCTGCTGGCTCCGGTGTTCCTGGGCTTGTGGCTGGATCACTCCAGCTTCAGTGCCAGCACCTTCGAATTTCTCCCTGCTGAATCTTTACATAGACTTGCCCTCTGTCTGTGTCAAGCCTCCCTCTGCCTTCCCCCCTTAAGGTCACTTGTCATTGCATTTAAGTCCCACTAGGATAATCTTTGCGTCTCAAGATTCTTTTCTTAATCACACCAACAGAGACTGTCTTTTCCTCAAAGAGTGACATCCGCAGCTTCCGGGGGCTGGGACCTAGCGTCTTGAGGAGCGCTGTGCTGCTTGTCACATCTAGTTTCCTAGGTCATCAGGCCTTTTGGATGTGGCCTTCAGTATTCACGCCACAGAGGCTCATTCTCTTGTCCCTGTTGTACCACTTTTTTGCCAACTTCCCCAGGACACGTGTCCTTCCTGGTAAGGAAGCGCTCGGGGTCACAGATCAGCCTGCGGCTTTGTGGCCTCCTGGGAGACAGGCCCAGCCCAGCCTACCTCCTCCTGTCGCCTGGAGGTTTCTGAGAGCTCATCGTCACTTTGTCATCCCTCAGTGTGAATGCCTCATCATTCACTGAAGGCCTGAGTTCTGTGAACAGAAAGCAGGTTACGAGTCAGATCTGCGGCTGGGGTCAGTGAGGAAATACAAAAGAGATTAGGGGGACAAAGAGGGGACAGGGCAGGCCTGGTCCCACTGGGAGCTGACCCAGAAGAACTCCAGCAAGGCCAACAGGCCACCCTGGCCTCAGCCCTCCCAGAGCAGGGCTCTGCTCTGTGTGAGACCAGAGAGGGGCACGGGGCCCGTGTGCCCCTGCAGCTCCCCCGACTCTGTATTCCAGGGGATTCAGAAGATTCGTGCCACACCTGCCAATGGAAGCTCTGGTTTCTCGGGGGTTTTGTTTTGTTTTGTTTTTAAGAGACAAGGTCTCACTCTGTTGTCCAGGCATGATCACCACTCACTGCAGCCTCTACCTCCTGGACTCAAGCCATCCTCCCCTTCAGCCTCCGGAATAGTTGGAACACAGATGCATGCCATCACACCCAGCTAGTTTTTAATTTTTTTTTTTTTTGTAGAAACAGGGTCTCATTAGGTTACCCAGGCTGGTCTCAATCTCCTGGCCTTAAGCAATCCTCCTGTCTTGGCCTCCCAAAGCGCTGGTATTACAGGCATGAGCCACCTGGCCAAAATTCTACTTTCAAAACAAGCAAACCAAAGGACCTCATGCTGGGGCCCCAATTCTCACTGAGGCAGTTGCATCAAAACAATGATTCTGATCCTCACAGAATCTCAGGGGAGGCTCCCTGCCCTCCAGAGGTTGGCCTTGATGGCCATTTCACAGATGAAGAGACTGAGGATCCAAGAGAATAGGTGACCCAACTGAGGACATGGGAAGGGAGAAGGATGGCCAGAGGCCAGGATGTGGAAGCCAGGACTGGGAATTCTCTGCCGTGAAACACTGCCTCTCATGACTGAGCTCCCAGCCAAGGACTTGTGTTTATGCAGGGCCTGGTTGTGCAAAGAAGGGAGAGAAAGGCCGGCCGTTAGTTTTTCTGGACTCCTCAGGCTTTGGTCTACTCCGAGACCCTGGGAGGGCTGCCCTTTCTGCCTTGCATTCCCCCAAAAGTCTCTGCTTCCTAACAACAAAGTTCGCCTTCTTATTTAAGACACAGTGAGCAGGCTTCTGTTCTTGCAGCCAAAGGAGCTTTGGTCCCAGCATCGGTGGTGGCTGGGGCAGCACAGCCTCATGCGTGGTCTTGGTGGAGTCCCGGGGCCCCTGTGTGCAAGGTCCATGCTCCTCCAGCTCCCAGAGGCACAGCAGGGGCCAGGGCTGGGTCTTGCTGACCCTGAGGGTAAAGCTACCGCAATCGCGAAGGAGAGAGCTCTGTGGGCTTTCACACCCCAGAAGTCCCAGGATACAAGTATCCTGAGGAGGGCCTCTGGGAGAGTCCTGCTGGGGACATGGGTCCCTGTGCGGGGGATATTTTATAGATACACAGGATGCTGAAGTTTCAATCCAAGCCTTTTCCCTTCATCACCAACCACCCCACCCTCTTTAGTACTAGCAACATCATCACATCGCTGCAGAGAAGGAAGTACCCCTGGGCAGCCTGGACCCCCACCCAAAGAGACTCACCAGGTTACAGAGGCTGGAATCTGATGGGGTGGTGGGTGTTGGTTAGGGTTTCTTAGGTTTAAGAAGAGGATTTTCCCTACCCATACCCCTCCCCCCCCCCACCCCACCCCATCGCCATTCTCAACAACTCATCCCAGTTGCCTGGAAGAACATCCCAGGCTGGGTTATGCTGTGTAACCTTCTTACCAGTCTGCAGATTAGAAGTAGGGTGCACATCTGAGCCAAGCCATGCCAGTCTTCTGTTTGTGGGGGATTTGGAGTTAAGGCAGAGAGGCCCTGGGAGCCAGCTTCCTGTCATCAAGGTGCCAGTGACTTAGAGAACATGGGTGTCTTCCTTTTGTCCTAAAAACACAGAGAGAGCTGATGCACAGAGGAGACCCAGGAGAGCTGAGGGAGAAGAGATGCCAACCTGGGGCTCCTCGTGTTCCCAGGTCCAGACTGGGAACGTTCCTGCCTTGGGTTTCCCCAAAGGTCTCTGCCTCCTAACAGGGTTTACTTCCTTGCTTAAGAACCAATGAGTAGGCCTCTGTTCCTAGCAGCCAAAGGGCATCTGGCCATAGCAGCAGCTGTGATGGGAATGGTGCAGCCCCATGCGTGGGCTTGGAGGCCTCCCACAGCTTTTGCATGGAGGGAGAGGGGCTTCTCCAGCTCCCCGAGGCCCAGCAGGGCCTGGGGCTGGGTCTTGCTGACCCTGAGGGTAAAGCCACCCCTGTCATGAGGGGAAGGGCTCTGTGGGCTTCCTGAAAGACATGGGCTTTGAAGGTAGAGCAGGGTGCCCTGTGGGGAGAAGGAAGGAACAGGGCCACAAGTTGTCCCAGAACATTTGGCTATTAAAGGGAGCGTATCAGGACAGGAAGGGAGGTGGCCCTGCCACTGGCAGCTCTGGTTAGCTTCCTCCGCATCTCACATGTCTACATCTCCAGAGTTGCTGCAGGGACGACAACTATGCCATTTAGGTGAGGAACCTGAGGTTTAGAGGACGTATTCGCTTCCCAGGGCTGCTGTCAGGGAACAGTAACTGGAGGAGTGCTTAAGCCAAGAGATACTTATTCTGCCACCATTCTGGAGGCCAGAAACCTGAAATCAAATAGTCCACAGGGCTCTGTGCCCTCCAAAGTCCCTAAGGGAGAGAACTTCCTTGCCTTTTCTGCTGGCTCCAGGTGTTGCTGGGCTTGTGGCTGCCTCGCTCCAGTCTCTGCCTGCGTCTTCATGTCGTCTTTCCTCTTATCTCTTGGTCTTCTCTTCCATCTCTTAAAAGAGCGCTTGTCCTTGGATGTAGGGCCCACCTGCATAATCCAGCATGATCTCCTCTCTAGATCCTTCACTTAGTTCCATCTACAAAGACCCCTTTTCCAAATAAGGACACATTCACCGATGTTAAGGGTGGCAGGTGGACATGCTATTTTGGGGCCTCATTTAACCTTCTGCAGAGAGGCTGGCTGATTTTCCACTGTCATGCAGCAGTAGGTGTCTGAGTGAGGTCTGAAACCAGCCCAGTCTGACTGCCATGATATTTGCTGGATACAACATGAAGATGTGGGAGGACAGGGAGAAAGGTCAGGGCAGAAAGAGCCTCCCAACACTTCCAGGTATTTCCTGCACCCTCTGGGAAAACATGGGTATGATATATTTATTCTAGATCAATGGTTGTGAGAGAAAAGGCAGGATGGAAGACCCTGGGACTGCTTTCACACCTGAGTCCCTGTGCTCCCACAAATGTTCCTACGTGAACCATGGCCTCCCTCTCAGAAGATGCCCTCAGATCCCATGGGTGCATTGCTAGCAACATCCACAGGCACTGGGATCTTGAGCACTGGAGGGGCCCCAAAGGGGAAAGTGTTGGTTGGTCCAGGAGGAGAGCATTCTCCAGGGAGGTGAGGGACCAGAAGCAGAATGGAGCAGAATTCCTTCTACTCAGTTTGCACCGCAAGGAGAGGTACTCTCCAGGGAGGCCGATAGTGAAACCTGGTGCTACCTGGCAGTCAGTCTGCAAAAGGGAGGAGGCTGCAGAGAACCCTGTCCCCCTACCTACATTTCTGTCACCCCAGAATTGTGCTTGCGGTGCTTTGGCATGGCCAGCACCTCTGACTTCTGCCCCTCTGTAGAATCCAAATGGGGAACTGTATCAGGGATCTGGGATCTGTGCCTGCCGGCGGCGCGCGCGCGCGCGCGCACACACGTTTTTGTGGGATGAGGGTAAGCCTGAGAGGACCCTCCAGGGCCGTTGCCATTTCCCAATCCAGCCCTCCTTCCTCTACCTTCACACCTGGCCTCCCGACTTACTCTCAACCTGCCTCCTTGGTGTGCAAACTAAGAAAATGCACTTTTCTACCCAAGCTCCCCTACATCATTAAGTGACATAGAAAGTTCAGTTCAACATGGGGCAAAATTGAATTTATCTTGGAAATGTTTTATTCTTCCAAAATTTCACTTTGGCGAAGTCTAATGCATAGAAAAGCATGAAATACTACAGCTCCAGACCAAGCAAGTTGTTCCACTAAGCATTAAGCCGCGGGGTCCGAATCCTGCCTCTCTCCCGTCAACCACTCTCTTTAACTCAAATGCCCATCAACGTCCCGGCTAAATGTGAGTTTTCCGCGGATCGCATCTTATCATAATGTCACAAAACCCATAGAATTACAAATCAGGTTTAAGGCAGAAAACATGACAGGCAAATATAAGTACACAAAAAGTACATTAAGGATCCGTCTTCATTTATCCTCCCCATTCCAACCTAACTCTCCGCACAGACCCACTCCGTGCGGCGCTCAGCTTGAAGTAGCCTCAGATCCATTTTAAAGTGGACTGAAATATAAATGACAGTTCACACTGCACATGAACATAGACAACTGTATAAAATATTTAAATAAAGACAGGAAAGAACAGAGGATTGCAGCAAAGCCTTTGGCAGAACCAGCCTTGGGGAATTTAGCAGCTTGAGATTCATTACAAATTTCATCTTTAATGTTATTTTTAGTTCCATATTTTGTAGCACTCAGAAGTAAATCTTGGTGCGCTGTCTCCTCTCCCCTGCCTTTCTCTCCTTGGGTGTCTGATCCTTCGGTTGTACTGAAACCTAATACGTTTTCAATAAAATTGATTTGTGACGTCGTAATGCTGTTTGTTTACCATCTCCCATTCCTTGTTGTAATGGGAGAGAACTATTGCATGATTTAGCAAAGTGAGGAAGATTGCTCTTGATTGCAGAATAAATTGACACGAACCTGGAGACAACCCTGCAGCAATGTGAAAATGCTCCGTCGATTCCCTCCTGCACTCTCCCATTTTGAAGTTTTCGCCTGGTATTCCAGTCCTGAGTGCTAAGGGATCATCTGCCCTCCTGAAAGAGAGCGATCGTCCCAAATACGGATGCAGAAGACAGAGAAACCTTGGTTTTAAACAATTGCACTTTGGTTTCTTTCTCAATGTGACTTTTCACCTCTAGCTAGTTTGCCACCTCCGGATGAAATTCTAAAAAATGGTATTTGTCCCCAGGTGAGGGGTAGGAGAGGACCAGTTGACCAGAAGCCCTGTCCTGGGGTCATTTTGCAAATTCTTCAGACTTCCAGGGGAACTGCAGGGAGAGTTAAACAAAGCTCTGTCCAGGAGGCAGCCGGCAAGATGGAAAGGAAGGCAGAAAACATTGCCTTGCTGCTCAGCCAGCCCCTTGGGTGTATGAGTAGAAGCCCTGGGGAAAGGGCAGACCCTAGTGGTTTTTGACAGAGTTGAACTGGGGGTTTCACATTTGTCACTGCAGGGCAGGCTTTGACTCCTGGCCCAGGGAAGGAAGGGGCTGAGGAGAGAGGCTCAGACAGGAGCTCAGAGCATCCTGGGAAAGGGATTTTTCAGCCCAGATATTAGTGGACTCTTGATGTTTCCCAGATGGAGACCTCATGGGCAAGCCACCCTCTCTGACTTGGTTTCTTCACATCAAAAATGGGTCTGATGCCCTCTGTCCTTGACTTTATTAGGGTTTCTGAGGATGAAGAAAAAAAAATTCTCTTTTAGCATTCAAGGTATGTTTACATATGCAAAAGCAAAGGGAGAGAACTCAGGTGGTGATTTGGGTAATTTATAACTAAATAAAGCCTAATAGTGTTTTGTTTATTTATTCATTTGATTTTAGAGACACAATCTCACTTTGTTGCCCAGGCTGGAGTGCAGTGGTGCATTCATGGCTCACTGCGGCCTCCACCACTCTGGACTCAAGCAATCCTCCTGCCTCAGCCTTCTAAGTAGCTGGGACTATAGGCATGCTCAGCTAATTTTTATGTTTTCTGTAGAGACAGGGTCTCATTACATTGCTCAGATGGGTCTCAAACTTCTAGTCTCAAACGATCCTCCTGTGTCTCCCAAAGATCTGGGATTATAGGCATGAGCCAGTGCACTTGGCCAAGCCTAATCTTTTTTTAAAACAAAGATACTCAGATATTTCAACTATGGAACAACAACAAAAAAATACCCAACGAATTCAGGCACAAGTAAGTGGATACTGGTGGTGGTTGTAGTTAGATTTTTGTTGTGTTTTGTTTCTGATTTATCAAGAGAACTACTTCACCAGATACTGTGTCAATGGGGCCCAAGGTTAATAGAAAAAAACAGAAGAACTCAGGTATCTGAGAACATGAGTACCTCAGGCAGCTAGGAGGCTGACAGTCTAGGAAACTGAGGTGCTGGCCAGGGGAGAGCCAGGCTCGTAGAATTCAGAACCAGTTCTTGGTGGTCTTTGAAATGTACGGTGATATGGTTTGGCTGTGTCCCCACCCAAATCTCATCTTGAATCGTGGCTCCCACAATTCCCATGTGTTGTGGAAGGGACCCGGGGGAGGTAATTGCATCATGGGGACTGGTTTTTCCCATGCTATTCTCATGATAGTGAATAAGTCTCACGAGATCTGATGGTTTTATTAGGGGTCTCCACTTTTACTTCTTCCTCATTTTCCCTTGCTGCTGCCATGTAAGAAGTGCCTTTCACCTCCAGACATGATTCTGAGGCCTCCCCAGCCATGTGGAACTGTAAGTCCCATGAAACCTCTTTTTCTTCCCAGTCTCAGGTACGTCTTTATCAGCAGCATGAAAACAGACTAAACAGTAAATTGGTACCAGTATATTAGCGGTGTTGCTGAAAAGATACCCAAAAATGTGGAAGCAACTTTGGAAATGGGTAACAGGCAGAGATTATAAAAGTTTGAAGGGCTAAGAAGAAGACAAGAAAATGTGGGAAAGTTTGTAACTTCCTAGAGACTTGTTAAATGGTTTTGCCCAAAATGCTGATATGGACCATAAGATCCAGGCTGAGGTGGTCTCAGCTGGAGATGAGGAACTTGTTGAGAACTGGAGCAAAAGAGACCCTTGATATGTTTTAGCAAAGAGACTGGTGACATTTTGCCCCTGCCCTAGAGATTCGTGGCACTTTGAACTTGAGAGAAATGATTTAGGGTTTTTGCCAACGCAATGACTATTACTTTTGCACCAACCTAATAGCGGCTGACAGGTGCATGGACTGCAGTCTGCTGAAGGCGATCTGGTTGGGACACCATCAGCTACAGGCGGCAGGATTTTCCAAGTGAAATCTCTTTCTATCATTTCTCTACCAATCTGCAATCTGCATTCTGGATCATGAAGACCAGAAAGCTCACTGTGCCACAGCCAGTTTTGAGCATATCAGAGGATAAACACACTACATAATAATGGTTCAGGCAGAAGGAAAAGCTGACTTCTTGCAGCTCACATCGTAGGAGAGGAAAGGGTCAAGTTCAGAGCAGCAGAGACACTGTTTTTGCCTTTTTCCCGTGACACGACACTATTCCACTTAAGTAGCTGCTGTCAGATTCAATGAGAAAATACGTGTAAAGCATTTTACATACTGTCTGGCACATAGTAACCACTCAATAAATGTTAGCTTGTTATTATTATCATTTTCCTAAATGGAGAGGTCAAACCAATTAGCTAGTTTTTCTTTTTAATGAAAACTCTGATGAGTTAATCATTGTGAGGTAGGGAGGCTTTGAAACCCCTGTTAACTGGGATGATTAAAATGTACTTGATTAAGCTGAGGCAGTGACAGCGTATAGATTTTCTTACAAGCCAACTCCAGCCGAGTCATGGTGCTGGCCACTATTGTTAAGAAGGGTTCTGAGTCTGAACCAGGCTTAGGACAAGGGACTTTACAGATGAATTAGTCACATCTGCCTTGCACACCAGGGATGTGCGGGCAGGGGCAATACGTGGCATTCCTGTCCTTTGGAATAATCAGAATTCATGGCTTTTATCAATCATAGAGCTTCAAGAAAACAGATTAGAAAAGTTGCTTAGCTCCATAAGCTGCAAATATTAGACTTGCACTTTCCGTTTTGCAGAGGTAAGATGAGAAAGAAGTTTACAGAATGTGCCAAAGGTAAACATGCTTCTTCAACATTGTCTGGATTTTCCCAAGAAGAAAAAGGAGGAGAACAGTGATGAAAAGAAGACAGAGAAGGAGAAAATCCATTAAGACATGACTTGCAGAGTCATTACAAACTGAAAAGATGAGTGTCTAGAGTGTGTGTGTGTGCGTGTGTGGGTGAACACAGAAAACTACAAACAAATAAGAAAAAGACAAACACCTCAATAGAAAGACAGGTCAAGGCTAAGACTTCTTAGAGAAAAGCCAATGATCAATAAATAAAAGCTGCTCAATTTCACCAGTGGTCCAGGCTGTGTGAACTAAAACAACATTCTGTGGCTCCAAATTGGCAAAACTTTTGAATCTGACAATATAAAGGATTGGGAGGATGTGAGAACTGGGTAGGGATGCACAGAACTTACAAGCCCTTAGGACAGCAAGTTGGCAACCTCTAGCATGGCGATAAACGTGCCGATCTTCTGCTGTTCCAGCATTTCCACACTGGGTGTGTACTCTCAGAAAATGACAGTCAACGAGTCCCAGGGAAGGATGCTTCCCATAGCATGGTGCAGTAAACATCAAAAGCCAAAACTAACCAGACAGCCCCACAACAAGGAAATGGTGCATAGTGACCACATACAAGATGTATGGTTTGCCTCTGAGTAACAGAGAAGTGTCCACGTCATGTTTATGTAGAGAACAAGAAGAGCAAGGAGGACAGTCCCTCATCTCCTACCAATGCTGTACGTTTTCTGTCTAAATACAAATAACATGTTCTGAAGGCCACACACCCACAGATAATTATGATAATACAGAATATATGGGGGATTGGGATGGGAGAGGGTCAGAGAGGACTTTAGTCTTATCTGTAATGTTTTAATATTTTATAACAACAATGTATTCATGTGTTCTTTGAGTAATTAAAAATTAATGGCTCACACCTATAATCCCAGCATTTTGGGAGGCCAAGGTGGGTGGATCACTTGAGGTCAGGAGTTTGAGATCGGCCTGACCAACGTGGTGAAACCCGATCTCTACTAAAAATACAAAAATTAGCTGGGTATGGTGGCACATGCTTGTAATCCCAGCTATTCGGGAGGCTAAGGCAGGAGAATCACTTGAACCCGGGAGGCAGAGGTTGCAGTGAGCCAAGATCACGCCACTGTACTCCAGCCTGGGTGACAAAGCAAGACTCTGTCTCAAAAAGAAAAAAAAAGGTTAATTTAAAAAGAACCCCAACTCCTGGCTTTACCCAGCACAGGCAGGTGGCTGGGGGCAATCAGCTGGACTCACGTGCGTGGCAATGGCGATGTCTCTGTGTCCACAGCAGCCTCTGGGCCCTTTTCCTTGGCTGTTACTGGCCATGTTCATGACTGAGCTCCTTTGGAACGTGTTCACTAGGGAAGGGCAGTCTCCTCTTTCCTGTTGCTACTGCTTGAAATCATGATTTCAGAGCCCAGGCTGTAGGATGGGCAGCTGCTTCTTCCCTAGGTGGGGACAGAATGCTGGCCCAGCCTTTTGAAGTCTCCTTGCAGGTTCCTACCCTCTTGGTACTTGAGAGGGGACCCTGAGAAATAGAAGACATTTTTTTTTTTTTTCCTGGAAACTCCTGCTCTCCTTGTCCATGGTGCTGGAGGGTGAATGTCTCCAAATCAGCACCTCCATGACACCATGTGTGGGTGACCAACAACTGCTCACAAAGGTTTCTTCCCCAACCTCTGGGGGAACTCCAGGCAGGGAGACCTGCGGAAATCCCTTGGAGGATATTCCAATAATGTGGACTGCTTGGACCTTTTAGACTTTCCTCACTTGCTCTTGCACTCACCAGCCCATCCTCCTCCCGGCTAGCCAGTCCTCTTCCTGGTCTCTTTTCCAGGCCCAGCTCAGTGCCAGTGCCTGGGGGAGGCTCCATTCTCTGACCCTCCTGCATGCTTTGTTTTACTCCCATTGGCCAGAAGCCTTCTGGACCTCCTTTCTCAGTGCTGAGAAGCAGTCCTGGGCCAGCCCAGGCTGGGGTTGGGGAGATGTGCTGTGGTTGTTTCCTGATATGATTTGGATATTTTGTCCCCTCCAAATCTTAGGTAAAGAAGGGAACTCCGATATTGGAGGTGGGGCCTACTGGGAGTTGTTTGGGTCGTGCAGGCTGATCCCTGATGAGTGTCTGGGTGCCATCCTCATCATAATGAGGGAGTTCTCACTCCGAGTTCACAGGGGAGCTGGTGGTTTGAAAGAGCCTGGCACCTCCTCCCCTCTCTCTTGTTCCTCTAGCCCATGGGGCACGCTGGCTGCCCTTCCCCCTTTGTCATGACTGGAAGCTTCCCAAGGCCTCACCAGAAAGCAGTGCCAGCCCCATGCAGGTTCTGTACAACCTGCAGAACCATGAGCCAAATAAACCTCTTCTCTTTATAAATTACCCAGTCTCAGGCATTCCTTTATAGCAATGCAAACAGATGAACAATTTCCCCTACTCTCTTTGACTTTCTACGACCTTCCTGGTGTCCACCTCCCCTTGTCTAAACTTATGCTGTCATTACCTGTGCGCTGCTGAGCCCCCAATCAGGCCTTCTCATCACCAGCAACCAGCATTGCCTCTTGAACCCATCTTTCCCTGCACAGCAGCCAAGAGGCACTCCTTTCAGGGAGAGGTGCTAAATAGAGAGTGTTCTTGTTATTGTTGTTAATGATTAAATACTCACTGAGGGTCTGGGATAGAGGAAGATCAAGACCAACTCCAGTGTGCACATCTGTACCTGCTGCGCTGCTCAGCATCTTGGGGCCAGGAAGGGAACTCAGAGGTGGGTGTGGTCTTTGAGCCAGGGCCCTTGTGCTGCATCCTTGCACAGATGACACTGCTCTCTGGTTCAGGAAGCATCAACAGCTCTGAGTCAGGTTGTCTGGGTTCAGTTCTGGGCTTGGCCACTTAGAATCTGGTGCTGATGAAGTGGCTGTCCCTCGTAGCTGAGGCTGAACTCAGGTCTGTTTCATCTTGTGTGGGAGGCATATCATAATTATTCCTTTCTTACCTATCTCCTGACTGGAGAGTGAAGTGGTCACGCAAGAGAAAGGGCATTTGCAACTTGGAAGGCCCATGTTTACGAAGACCCTTGGTCCTGGGCGGGGACATTCTTCTGTAGCCTTCGATCCAGGCTCATTTGTCAGTCACCTGATTGGCATAGATTTATTGAGAACCCATTTGCCAAGTATTCTTCTAGACTGGAGCAATGCAGGAAAAAGCACAGTCCAGCCCTCCTGTTATTTTCAGTCTAGCAGGAGGGGAAGGAAATAGAAATGGAAGTGCACCGAGTGGCAGGTGCCATTAGGGGCTGAAACAAAAGGTGTTCTGGGCACACCATAGGTCATGCGGCCTGGGGACAGCTCCCTTAGCTGACATCATCCATGTCAGAGTGAACAGCATGGATGAAAGCACCGAAGTGTGAGAGAGTATGGTGCCTTCTTCAAAAAGGCGCATTTCAGAGTGGCTGATGTTAGCTAAGGGAGTGAAATTCAAGGGCGAGCTGTGTAGGGGAGCAAATACAATTCGAGGCAGTTGGTGCCATCCACATCTCCACAACACTCACAGGGCTCATTTGTGGACCAATTTCTACTGCAAGTTCCTCCAACCCTGCAGGACAGGCAACTCAGAAGCGCTGCAGAGTTAATATCCCCAGGAGCATCCATCCTTTTTTGGGTGGGATCACTCTGTGGCCCGTTCTGCACAACGTCCCCAGGGGTCTCAGCAGATCTGATCTCCAGTTACCCCTAGCAGCAACCTGCTCAGAAACCCATCTGGCTTTCTTCTCTTCCCTGTCTCACTTCCTTGCTCCCCCATGGACTTTTGTTGCCATTGCCCCCCAGATAAACTACTCAAAGAAGCCAGTGTTCAAGAGCCCAAACCTGAAACAAACCATGTTGTGAAAAACCTGGTTTTGCCTCAATACTCACTCTGTATGAGTTCCAATGGGCTGTCCCATTCAGAAGAAGTTTCTGCATTTCTATCTGTTTCTGCTGTTTCTTCTGCCCAGTCAACAGAGCACATGTCAGCCTCCTCCCAGCCCTGGGACAGCCCTGCCCCTCCCTCACCTTGTCCCAGTCTCCCCATCACACCCATACCCCTTGTTTACCAAATGTTCGATTTTGGTTATGTTACTATAAAAATCAAGCAGCTGGCAATTCCAGCTTGATTAGCAGGTCTCCAGTTTTGATTAGTAAATTACTGCGGTAATCAAGGTTAATTCTCACTGCAGCGCTCAGCAATGGATTTTATATTTTTCAGGGAAATGGTTTTCCTGTCAGGGATGGAGAACATTTCATTAAAGGAACCCAGAGATAGAAAAGAAAGGAAGTGAGTCCTGGAAGTATGGAGAATGGGCACCTGCAGGACTCCTTTCTGTGTCCTACCTTCCAATCAGCCCTTGGCTGGGGTCAAGGAACAAGGACAGGGCCTCCTGAGAAATACTAGTCCACCACTTCGGGCTTTTGGAGTGCCTCGGAGAAACCAGGGAAACTCTCTTTGCTGGAACTGAAAGCCACTGAGCTCAGGTCAGAAACCCCAGGTCAAGGGGTTCAGTGCTCAAGATCAGATATGTCTTTGGAGTGATTGATTTCTTTAAGTGCTTCAGGGGGATGTGGAGGAAAGCAGGCTCTGTCAGTACTTGTGTGGGGGCAGCCTCTAGACTCTAGACTCCCCACCCTGCAGGAGGTCACTTTCTCCAGGGAACGAATGGCATCTATGGAAGGGGTCAGGAATTCCAAGAGACACCCAGGCTTGCGAGAGAGCTCTTGGGATGGCAGAAACTTGTAGCCGAATTTCATTTCTGATTTTTGTCCTGGGTCTAGTATATGGACTCTAGATCCCAGATAAGTTGGGATTAAGGTGTTCTGACCTATAGATAGAGATAGGACAAGAGAGAATGGAGGGTGGCCCCAGCCCACCCAGGATTTCTCTGTGAGCTAATCCCACCACCGGTGACTCCCTATATTGCCATCACTAAATGTCAGCAGTGAATGCTTTGCCTCTAGAAGGTGAGATTTGTTTTTAGTATCTCTTTGGGGGATGGACACTCTCAGTCCGTAGAATTTATATCAAACTTTGTTAGCAGCAAAGATGTGTGGAAGTGAAGGTTATAGTCAGTGCAGAGGTGCTCCCACCTCATCCTACTCTGAGTCAAAGGCAGAGCACAGGTTGCTCTGCTGCCAACCCTACCCTCTATCTGTCCTTCTCTCCCACACATCCATAATCACCCTCTGGACCAGAGCATACAGCTGGTCCCTAACTCCAACTGGATATAAAGATGAAGCAAGTCGTCCTGCAGGCTCCACCCTTTACTCTCCTCTAGACAGTAGGAACCGGTGTGTGCATGGTGTAGACTCTGTTCTGGGGTGTCTTACCCCAGAACTACTGAGCAGGAAGAGCAGATGATTAAAACCCAGACCTTGCCCTTGACTTGGTCATCTTGTATTCTGGGTAAGAGACTGCCTTCTTGGTGTCTCCCCTTCCCAGGTTACTGTCTCAAATTTCAGGAGTCCCCAAAGCTTATTAGCACCTTTACAAAATGGGTGTAGGTAAGGTGGAGCCTGGACCGGGAAGAACTGGAGCTAGCAGTCCGGTCTGGAAGTGAGATTGATATGTCCTCATTCTCAGTGCCCCTGTGGGGCCACGCCTCTAGGAACAGATGTTTGCTCAGGGGAAGGACAACATGTGGCCAAACCTCATTTCAAATATGTTTTGTGCCGGGCGCGGTGGCTCATGCCTGTAATCCCAGCACTTTGGGAGGCCGAGGCCGGTGGATCACCTGAGGTCAGGAGTTCGAGACTAGCCTGGCCAACATGGTGAAACCCCATTTCTACTAAAAATACAAAAAATTAGCCGGATGTGGTGGCGCATGCCTGTAATCCCAGCTACCCAGGAGGCTGAGGCATGAGAATCGCTTGAACCTGGGAGGTGGAGGTTGCAGTTAGTCGAGATGGCGCCATTGCACTCCAGCCTGGGTGACAAAAGTGAAACTCCATCTCTCTCTCTCTCTATATATATATATACACACACACACATACACACACGTATATATACACATATATACATATATATGTATATATATGTATGTGTGTATCTTTTGTTAAGCAGAAAGTGAAAAGTCTTTTTTCTTCCCACTGCAAAATCTGGATGTCCTGAGACCACTCAGAATTCTTGGACAGGATCTTGGATCTTCATCTCTATGCCTTTGGCAGCCACAAAACCCCACCCATCCTTCAAGTTTCCTTACAACAAAGTTCTGCTGTGCTCTTCTGGAGTGGCGTGAATAAGGCCCCATGAAAGCAGAGAGCCCCAGGACAGGGCCTAATTCTAGGAAGAGATGGAAACTCTTGCAGGTCCCCTTGCTTAAGAACAATTAAGCCCTGACACTTGCTTGGGTGGCAGGGTCAGGAGAATTGTCTGGGGGCCACTGCAGTTTATGACAGGGGCTGCCAGTTTCCTTCTAACTCTGAGCAGCATGTGAGCTGGACTTAAACTCCATCCAGCATTGTCTACATCTGGCCTCACCCTTGCTAGCTTTACGACCTTGGGCAAGGCACTTCCTTCCTTGTACCTCAGCTTCCTCATCTGTCAAATGGGTATTATAGCAGTGATTAATTCACAGGACTGTTAGGATAAATGAGATAAGACATACAAAAGACTTTCACCTTTTATAAGAAATAGTGCTTAAATGTGGCCCATCATTATTTCTTACCCCAGCAGGGCAGTATTACACAAATGTGTGCTTGCATGGTGTGATGTTTGCTGATGAGCTGGTAGCCAAAGCCAGCCCAGGGTCAATGTGGGAGAGCAAGGACAGTGGGAGTTCTGACTCCCTGGGGCCACTCATGGGGCTGCCTACCACATGTGCCTTTATCATTATTCCACTATTAATTCTGATGTTGATTATGGAAATGGAGGAGACACTCCTTATCTTGCTAAGTCAGTGCTTTCTTTTCACTCATGAATGGAAATAGCTCTGAATTATCATTTTATTTGTAATTCAGTTAAAACGCTTTGGCCAACTCAGTAGCAAACAGACTATGAATCCAGGTGTGCTCTGAATTCCCTTTGTCAGCAATTACTACAATGTTTGAGTCTCCAGATGTTCTTGTCTCCTTGTCCCTCACCTCCTTGTGTCCACCGGATTCTTTTTTTATCCCTCTTTCCCATAACTTTTGTCTTGGACTCCAATGCCAGTGGGATGAGGGATGGGGAAAGAGAGTTGTCTTGAGAAAGAACCTATCTTTGAGGTAGGTGAAGAATCCATGAACTGCAAGACTACCTTATGGGCTGCTAGAGATGAGGAAAAAGTAGTCATACCGAAATGTGTTTTGGGAGGCTAAATTTTACACATTTGTTAGGTATTATGCAAATTTTACTTTGTAGATTACTATCAGCAGAGAAAAGCACCATGATGCCGGTGCCATGTTGAAGTGGTTAGCATATCACCCTGCAGCAAGACTGTGGAATCAGAACCCCAGAACAATGACTTCTGGCGTTGTCTCTCTATTAGTGATTGCAGCTGATGTCATTTTGCCAAACAAAATTATAAGCAAAATGGATGTTTTGGGTCAGAGTGTGGCAAGGAATATACAGCTGCATTTTCTTTCAATAAATCTGCCCTCTTCTGACCAGACAAAGACATACAACCTATGGTGATTGACGTTTCCACCACTAAATTATACTATGTCTATTTCTAGAAGAAATGTCTCCATTCCAAAATTAGCTAACCATCAACATAACATAAAATAACGTGAACATGGTGTCATTTCACAAAGATATTGATTCATGTAGACTTACTGGATTAATAACTGGTTTCCCATAAAAGGAGTAGTCACTATGTCTTTGATACACATAAAAAATATACACTTTAGAACAATATATATTGGTACATTTAAGCCTGATTGCTAAGCTCAAATAAACAGAAGAGTTTTCAGAGGCAACATTGCAAATGAAGAGAGAGGTGACATACGGCAATGTACAAATGGATCCGGGGTGATGGAAAGCTAATAAAAAAAGACAACTATTTATTTATTTGGAACATTTGATTTTACTCTATTGGATTACACAAAGCTCTAATTTTTCACTGCAGTCAATCTGTATAAAAGTTCAACTGATTGAAGCATATATTTAATTCCTAAATGCCTTTTCTTTCAACCCCTACTTCTTCAAAGTTGGACAACCTTTGGTGTCTTGAGTAGCAAAGAGGTTTGGCTTATGTTGGAGCAACCAGACCCAAGGAGACATTTAAAGGCTGTGGGTGATTTACTCAGTTCCTAATGACAGCCAATCTACTCTTTTCTCCTTGAGGACTGGATTTGCCAATATGTTGAGAAAATATGTTTCTTTGCATTTTCTTATTTTAGTGTTTTCTTCAATGAAGTTCCACAGTAATAAAGTAATTGAAATTAACCTTCCTGGTTACTCATGGCATTTAGAATGAAATTTAAACTCCTTACCAGAGACTGTTGGTTCCACATGTGTTGGTTCAGCTTGCTTTTCTAAGCTCACCTCTCTCTGCTCTTCTTGCCACTCCCAGGGTTGGCCCTTTCTGTCACATGAACAGCGCTCAGCGCTGTCCCTCTATTTGGAATCTTCTTCCGGCCTTTCACATTGCTGCATCCATATTGTCATTTGGCTTTTGCTCCTGGAAGACACCTTCCCTGTCTATCTAATTTTCTAGAAAAATGCTCAACTCTCCATGACCCAGTTTCATTGCATTATTGCATTTTAATACCATCGTCTCTTCCCTCTGGAATATAAACCCTTTGAGAAAAGAAGGGGCCTTATGGGACTTGTTGATGGCTATATCCCTGTGGCCCTGCACAGTGTTGGACAGAAGGTGCTCAATAACTGAATGGATACACTTCTGGGAGGAAGATTCAGAAACAGAAAGCAATCTTCTTGACTCAGTTCCAATTTGCTGTCATGTCTTTGTAGGATAATTGTCTTCTTTATATCTCAGTTTTTCTTCTCTTAAATAAGAAGAGTGGTGTTTATATGCTGTCCAGAAATGGTGCACAGATTAACTCCATTGTAAAACAAAACAAAATAAAGCTATCCAGTTATTTATTTGCTTTTAAAGAACTTTTCTGGTTTCTTCACAATAGGATTAAGAGGTAAGAGTTTGTTTAACATAGAAAACCAACTATGACTGTGAGGCCACATCTGCTCTAGGGATTAAAGCTCACTCAATATGTAAAGCATCCCTTTGGAAATGGTCATATGAGTCTTCAGGGATTTGACAGCTGGTTCTCCCATTTGTCTTTCATTGCTGAAACAGATCACTGTTTCTACAATTGAATACTGGATTAAGTAGTTGTATTAAAAATGAACATTTTAATGCACTAAAATCACAGACCACGAAATGCCCACCCAAGGAGACACAGAGGAAATGGGACCCAGAAGAGACTGCACATTCATTGGTTCCCATTTTATGTTTATTTCAGGGCAAAAGCTGATTGAGTGAGCTGGCAGATAGACTACCCCACTTCTTCAACCATCATGTCTCCATGCCTGGCCTCCACCCTCTTCAATTAGGTATAGATGTATTTGCATTAACCCAACAGTAGTGATTCCCCCTGCAGCTTCAGTCTCCAGTTATTTGTAGCTGAATCTGTTGCTTCTCTGGAAAGGACTGCAGATAGCCAATGGCCTTCCAATGCTCTGGGTGGATTTGCTGGCTGTAGTCCCATCTGGAGGCAATGGAGGGGAGTGCTTCCTTGGACATCTTTCTTGAGGTGGAACCATTTGGCAAGGTCTCAGAACCCTAGGAAGAGTCTGGAATCCCCTTTCTTTGCCAATGTTGGGAATGCCTTGCCCGTCACAAGGATTTGTCTACTTTGGAGGTTATCAAACCTGAAATTGAAGGCAGTGGTCCAGCAGAATTTAAAGTCTTTTCTAATTGGCAGAACCTGGAAATAATATTGTGAATTTGGAACCAAAGTGCCCCTATTACCAGTGCCTTTGGATTCTAGAAATGTGAACTCAGTAGTACCTATTGAATAGTCCCTAAATCTCTGTCCTTACCTTGCAGGTCAGCAGTTCTAGAAAAATCTTTCTGGACAAAAGACCTGGAGTTGGCACTTTTGGCTGCCATTCAACATTGCATGGTCTCTAGCTGTGACCCATCTTGGGACAATAAACTAAACTATAAGATTGGAAAATGAAGACTTTTAAAAACATTAGACTGGGAGCAGTGGCCCACACTTATAATCCTAGTACTTTGGGAGGTCAAGGCAGGAGGATCAATTGAGAATAGGGATTTGAGACCAGCCTGGGCAACACAGAAAGAACTCATCTCTACAAAAATAGGAAGTATTAGCCAGGTGTGGTGGCATATTCCTGTGGTCCCAGCTACTCGGGAGGCTAAGGTGGGAGGATCCCTTTAGCCCAGGAGTTTGAGACTGCAGTGAGCTGTAATTGTGCCACTGTACTCCAGCCTGGGTGACAGAGTGAGACCCTGTCTCTTAAAAAATAATAAAAAATAAAAAGACTAGATATCTGCTGGACCTCATTTGCAACTGGTAAAATCAGAAGCTGTCTTCCAGCAGGTGTTTATATGAGAATAAAATAAGAGAGAGAGGAGGAGCTGCCCCAGGAAGAGAAGACCCCAGGAGGGGACTCTCAGCCAGTCACACTCTACAACCCAGTGGGCTGTTTCAGGAATTACCTCTCCAATTCTTCCATCCTTGCTTGCTTGTTGGTTCCCAACCCCCACTCCCACAGTGATTTTGTAATTTTCATTCCATCCTTCCTGAAGATAAAAGACACTATGGGCGGGATCCGTGAATAAAAGGCGTTATTTATAGATGCCGGTTTGGGGGAACACTTTTCCTTCTGATTCATGAACCACTTTTCTACAAGCAAAAGCAGTTCATAAATCGTTCAGCACTGGCAGAAATTAATAGTAATGAATCCATTTACATAAAATAGTCTCATCCTGCCAGGTGCTGATAATATTTGAAGCTGGAATCTCTTTAGGAAACTGGATGGCGTATGTACATGTGTTTTCCTATACATCAGACCTCACACCTTCCTTTTGTGAGTTTTACCAGAAGTTTAATTATTCAGTGGCCAGTCTTGATCACTGGGAGATGCTATTTGCAAAACTCGGGAAAGATTAAAAAAAGAGAAATATTGCAGTGTCTTAAGAAGATAGTTTTAAGCCATGTGAGAGTTCGTGTCTAATGAAATTAACCCTTTGAGTAGTTTGGAGAAATACAGCTACCCACAGAATCATTAAGTCCTAAGAAGGATCATCACTATCTTATGGATCACATAGGCTCACACTCACACAAGCATAAACACTCACAGGATTTTTTTGCAGTAACAAAAATGAATGCGTACGTCATAAACTCTATTTTCAAAAGTGTTTGACAAGCAGCATAAATTCTGTTATAAGTAGGTCTTATGTTAAAAAAAAAAAAAAAAGAGTACCATGATCAGACGAACTGGTGCAACATCCAATTAACACAAATGAGATAGGGTGCCTGCCTCCAGAGTAGCACACTCCACAAACGGACTGAAGAGTTTGGCAGAAATGTTTTGCTTGAGTACTTTTTTTTCCCCAGCAGGAACACAGGGTTAAGCTCTCATACTCCCCAGTCATTAGAATCTGATTACCACTGTTTCTTACATGGTCTCTTTCTTGTTTTGTATATTGATCCCACTTTGTCCTCTCATGCTACCTCTATTCCTGTAGGAAAACGTGCAGTTGTGTTAAATGCGCATTTTTGTTTTGTTTGCATGCATTTTAAACTTACGTAAAGGATATTATGTTACTTACTTGGTTCTGTACCTTTCTTGTTTCATGAAGCATAGTGACTTTCACATGTACCCACGTTGCTCTGCAAACATGAAATCTGCTGCTTCACCATGATTTCACACACGCTTATGCTGTTGCTCTGTAAATGTAAAATCTGCCGCTTCTGATTGTACACAGTTCTCTCTAATGTCCATCTATTCGTCCAGTTGGCTGCCTCCAATTCTTCATCCTTACAGACAACGCTGCAGGAAGAGTCTTTTCAAACAGGTGCAAGAATTTCTTTGGGGTATATATTCATGAGCAGAATTACAGGGTCACTGCATGTGCATATATTAAATTTGACTAGGTTGTGCCAGATGCTCCTGGGTGGCTGGCAGCTCCAGTCTACATTCCCAACAGCAGTGTGGAGAGTCCATATCCTTGCCAATATTTGGCATTATCCAACTGTTTTGCCAGTCCAAAAAGAATGAAACGCCATCTCGTTTTAATGGCATTTTTTTCTAATTGCTAATAAATGTGAACCCCTCTTTATGTACTTATTAATTAGCCTTTTGAATCACTGCTCTGAATGGCCTATTTATAGCCTTTGTACATTCTCTTTCTTTCTGGAATTTTCTGACCACTTCTTATTGATTTGTAGGCATTCTTTATCAGTTTTTGACATCACAAACTTCTCCTCCAAATCCATCACTGCCTATTAACTGTCTATAGTGTCTTCAATTGAGTAGAACTTCTCCTTTTTCCTGTACAGTTGTACAGTCTTGTGGTAGACAGACTTCCAAAGTGCCCCCCAGTGATCCCTGCCTCCTGGTATTCACGTGGTTGTGAATCCCTTCATATCAAGTGTAGGTTGAGCCTAGTGACTTGCTTTTCACTGATGGGGTATAGCAAAGATGATGTCAGGGCACTCCATGATTAGATTACAAATAAGTGTGACTTACAGCTTGCTAGTACACTCTATTGCCCTTCCAGCTTGCACACTTTGACAAAGATGGCTACCATATTGGACAGGTCCACAAGACAAGAAACTGAGAAAGGCCAATAGCCATTGAGAAACAGAGGCCCTTAGTCCAACAGCCTGTAAAGAACTGATTTTTGCTGCAGTCACATGAGCCTGGAAGTGGATCTTTCCCTACTTGAGCCTTGAGATGACTGAAACTCTGGCCAATATGTCAATTGCAGCCTGGGAGAGAAACCCCACAGGATCCAGCTAAGCCACACTGGATTCCTGACCCATGGAGATAAAGAGGCACATTGTTATAAGCCCTTCAGTGTTGGGTTATTTTGTCACTCAGCAACAGATGACTCATAGCAATTCTCAAGTTGTAATTTTGACACTTAAGCCTTTAGTTTATCCAGCTTTCACTCCTCTGTAGTGTTCGGAAGAGATTCAGCTTTATTTTTCAACAGAATTGGTCTTGAATTCCAAATCTGCTATTTACATTCTGTCTCACAAGGTGAGATAATACATGAAAAATTGCTTAAGGCAGTGTCTCCCTCTCAGAAAGAAAAGGCAGCTACAGATGTAGTTATTTGCTATTAGGCAACTCAGTGAGAGGCCATTATGGAGAATATTCTCCAAAACTCCCAGACAATGAGTCTCTTCCTGATTGATAATTTCACATAGCTGCATTCTTAGGAGCTCACTCAGGAAACTAAACCATTGAGAAGTTAAGATTTTGTCCCAGAAGTCTCCTCTGAGAGACTGGTCTCTTTGTAAGTACACAGTCTGCTTTAAGGAAAAGAAAAAAAATCACCTGGGTTCTATTCCTGGCTACTGTTGACTAGCTGTGCTCTATGGAGTGGGCTCCCTTTCCTTTCCTTTCCTTTCCTTTCCTTTCCTTTCCTTTCCTTTCCTTTCCTTTCCTTTCCTTTCCTTTCCTTTCCTTTCCTTTCCTTTCCTTTCCTTCCTCCCTTCCTTCCTTCCTTTTCTCTCCCCTTTCCTTCCTTCCTCCCTGCCTCCCTCCCTCCCTCCCTCTCTCTCTCTCTCTCTTTCTTTCTTTCTTTCTTTCTTCTTCCTTTTTTTTTTCTTTTGAGCCTGTCACCCAGGCTAGAGTGCAGTAGTGGGTTATCGGTTCACTGCAACCTCTGCCTCCTACATTCAAGCGATTTTCTAGCCTCAGCCTCCCAAGTAGCTGGGATTACAGGTGCGTGCCACCACATCTGGCTAATTTTTGTATTTTTAGTAGAGAGAGGATTTCACTATGTTGGCCAGGATGGTCTTGAATTCCTGACCTCAAGTGATCAGCCCACCTCAGCCTCCCAAAGTGCTGGGATTGCAGGCCACTTTCCTTTTCTTAGTTTCCCCATCCTTTGAATGAAGAAGGTGAATAGGGTGACTTCACTTTCATTCCATCCACCACTCTGTTCCCTGAGAAGCAGCAGGAAGGCCTTAGAGAGTGAGGATATTCAGTCTGGAGCTGCAGAAAAAAGCAGGTTGGAATTCAGCTTGTGAGACTGACTTTGGCTGGAATCAGGTAAGGGCCTGATTGCTCTGTCCTTCCTCTGCCATGTCCTGCTTTGTGCTTGGTATCCTCCCTTCTACATGGGACCTCTGGTTCCCCCAGATGAGTCACCTCTGTTAAAACAGCTTACAGGCCAGGTACAATGGTTCATGCCTATTATCCCAGCACTTTCGGAGGCCAAGGTGTAATGCCCAGACCCGCGATGACCCGAAAGCAACCACCAGAGCCCAGAGACAAAGCCAAGCAGCAGGGATCGCTTTATTTCGAGTTCGAACTCGGTTCCCTTCAGCTAGGTATCCGATCCTAGGGAGAGACCCCGAGCTCGGTGTTCAGCCGTCTTTTATAGTCAGACACAAACAAGTTACAGCAAGTTACAGAGTCACTGGGAATTTTTACAGTTGTAGGTTTACAATTGGCTGACATTTAAAGTTAAACATTAGTCAGTTGTTCATTGGTTCCCACCCTTTGACCAAACCACAAACGACCGCTTGCCCTGCTAGGGACTTTCCAGATAACCTTGTTGTTTTAGCATTAAGGGGAGTTTCCTGACTTTTCTGACCTCTGATATTCAGTATTTTTCCACTCCTCATTCCCCCCTCTCTCTAGTATCTTGAGAGCCAATCTTGGGTCTTATATGTCTGACTCGGAAGTCTCGGTGAGTACAGGTTGGTACTGGGCTCTCAGGACCATAAGCTGGACAGTGTTGAGTCTTTCTTTTACAAAGTTTGTTAATCTGTTTATTATACATGGTCCTATAGTGAGTAAGAGAAGTATACTTATGAATGGTCCTATGAGGGGCACTAGAAGGGAGTACATGGAGGAATTCCACCAGCTGTTGGCAGCAGAGGTGAATTGTTGTTTCTGCAATTCTAGGCTGAGTTTATGTAGTTGTTGAACTCGCGTTTCTACGAGTCCAGATTCATTTATGTAGAAACAACAATCTTCTCTGAGGAAAAGACAGGTCCCTCCTTTTTCGGCCGTTAACAGGTCTAGTGCACGGCGGTTTTGTAAAGTAACTTGGGCAAGGGAAGTCAATTGTCTCTGTAATGAGGCAAGGGATTCGGCGGAAGCTTCCATAGCTATGGAGAATTGATGAGAGAGTTTTGCAGTGCTGATAAGGGAGTGACCTAAAGCTCCCCCGGCTAGTCCTGCAGCAACTAAGGACGTGGTGAGTGAGACTCCGGCTACTAGGGGGAGGAATATAGCTCGTTTTGGTCTAGGGAAAGGGGCGGAGTCCCACCTGGAAAATTCTGCAGGGGTGCGCAAGGTTAGTTGGGGGACTAGCGTGACAGGGAGACACAGTAGGGTTATAGTGGCCTGAGTGGAAAGGTTCTTATATAGGGTCCCATTGCACCAGAAGAAAGAACCGGGAGGGGCAAAGAGGGTTGAGTTGGGAGTGGAAGTTGTATTACAGAGGGTAGTGCCGGCATTTGAATAACAAAAGGAAACTTGTGTCTGTCCAGGGTTTAGGAACAAGGGGACGTCAGGGATCGGGGGTGGTATGTGGCTATTGTTAGGGTTTAGGCTGAGAGAAGCGTTAGACGGGCCTGGAAGTGGAACTGCGGTTAACGGCGGTCGCCCTAGAGCCGCGCAGAAGAAGCATGCAGAGAGATTGCCTAGGCCAGTGGCGTTTGCGATTTCTAACCCTTCTCTTAATAGGGATAACCAGGAAAAGGGGCGGGTAGGAGTTAAAGTTGAAAGCTGGACATTTAATTCCCTTTCCTGGTTCTGTATAGCCGCGTGTAGGGTGGTCTGGATCTGAACAAGGGAACGCCAGAGAAAGAGACGGCTACTAGGCCAGGTAGTTCCTGAAGTCAAGTACATAGCCCCTTTTTGCTGGGAAGTCCAGCGGGAGTCCCAGGGGTCCCAGATAACCCAGGTGTAGCCTGATGTGGTTTTAAAGAAATTGTGTGACTGCCACGTTTGACTGGATAGGGACTCAGAAGTTTTTAGGATTTTAACGGTGTGGATTTTGCAGGACCTATATGGACAGCCGACACTTTGTTCTACCCATGAGTTATTACAATAAGAGAGTGTTTGGTCAAAGAGGAAACAAATTGCGGGTGCTGCTTTTCCTGGCTGGTGTTTAAAATCAGTGAAATTTAGATGGATGGGAGTGCTACAACCCCCAGGGGGACAGTCAGCAGTGCCTAATACATAGCCCTTTTGTTCTGTCTGAGCATAATTGGTCCAGTTCTCAGTCAGGAAGAAACGCCAAGCGAAAGGGGATGTTGCCGGGTTCGCCTGGGTCTCCCCACAAGGGATCCATAAGAGTAGAAGAGTTATAAAGGAGGTAGGTGTCATAGTTACAGTTTAGGTTGCTGACGGCGTAGAACAAGTTTTAGAGGGTTTTCTTTGGTCCGGTCAACTGTCCAGGTTGCTGCCTCTCCCGTCGAGGATGTAACAAGGTCCGAGAGCGGGTCTATAGGCTTGGCGTGGGTGTGATGAATCCAGGCGGCGATGCCTTCCACTTTGAGGGCCGTAGGCGTAGTCAGGATCACCTGGAATGGTCCTTTCCACCGGGGTTCTAGGGTTTCTTGTCGGTGGCGCTTGACGAGGACCCAGTCTCCCGGTTTGTATTGATGTGGAATGGGTGGAGGCCCAGCTTCATATAGTTCTTTTAGCTTGGGCCAGACTTCCTCATGAACTCTCTGTAGGGCTTGTAAGGAGAACAAAAGTTCAAGACCATTATCTGTGTCAGCTTTGAGGAGATTGTCTTTAAGGTTAGGGAGGATAGGGGGTGGTTTGCCATACATTATTTCATAAGGGGTAAGTCCTAGTTTATAAGGAGAGTTACGTGCCCGGAACAGAGCGTAGGGGAGGAGGACTACCCAGTTAGCGCCAGTCTCCATGGTCAATTTAGTTAGGGTCTCTTTTAATGTTCTATTCATTCTTTCTACCTGACCTGAGCTTTGGGGTCGATAAGCACAATGTAGTTTCCAATTAGCCCCAAGGATGGAAGCCAGTCCCTGACTTACCTTTGCGGTGAAGGCCGGCCCATTATCCGACCCTATCATGACTGGAAAGCCGTACCTGGGCAGGATTTCTTCTAGGATCTTTTTGGCCACAATCTGTGCAGTTTCTTTTTTTGTCGGAAAAGCTTCTGCCCATCCTGAGAATGTATCTATAAAAACTAGTAAATATTTGTATCCATATTTTCCTGGCTTTATTTCAGTAAAGTCAATTTCCCAATATATACCAGGTCTATCTCCCCTGTGTCTTTTTCCCGTGGTCTGGGTCCCGTGACTGGCGTTATTGAGTTGACATACTACACAGTTTTTAACCGTGGCGTCTACTTTTTCAGGGGCGTTTTTAATTTTTAGTCCAGCGTGTTGAATCAAATCTAACATCCGCCGCGGGCCCAGATGAGTGCTTCGGTGGATTTGTGCTATTACTCGCTGCCCCAACCTGTCCGGGAGAATGGTATTGTTGTTAGAATCTTTCCACCACTGATTACTGACCTGTGTTCCGGGGAGTTTACTTATCCACTGGAGGTCTTCTTCTGAGTATTCTGGGTGAAAGGGCAATTCTCTGGGCCCGGGATCAGGCAGCTGGAGGGCCAGCAGCTGAGGAGTGGTTTTAGCCACGTCTTTTGCAGTCTGGTCAGCCAGGTTGTTTCCTCGAGTGACTGGGTTAGTGGCTTTTTGATGTCCCGGACAGTGGACGATAGCCAGCTTTTTGGGTTCCCAAAGGGCAGCCAGAAGATTTAAGATTTCTTCTTTATTTTTAATGTCTTTTCCTTCAGCTGTGAGAAGCCCCCTCTCTCTGTATATAGCCCCATGTATGTGGGCAGTGGCAAATGCATACCGGCTGTCAGTATATACTGTCAGTTTACGGTCTTTGCCTAGTTTCAGGGCTTGTGCCAAGGCTATTAACTCAGCCTTTTGAGCCGATGTTCCTGGAGGTAAAGGCTCAGCCCAAACTATCTCAGTCTCTGAGGTTACCGCCGCCCCCGCATACCTCTGTCCTTGGTGAACGAAGCTGCTTCCGTCAGTGAACCAGGTGAGGTCTGCATCTGGTAGCGGTCGGTCCTGGAGGTCTTCTCTGACTCCATGTACCTGGGCTAGTATTTCAGCACAGTTGTGGAGCGGCTTACTTAAGTCTGGGTCTGGCAGCAATGATGCTGGGTTTAGGGTTGTCGGGGGCTTAAATGTTATTCTGAGGGGGTTTAGTAACAGCCCTTGATAATGGGTAAGCCGAGCATTGCTGAGCCATCGGTCAGGGGGTTGTCGGAGGATGCCTTCGACAGCATGAGGGGTGGTGACTTGTAATTCTTGGCCCATGGCCAGTTTGTTAGCGTCTTTGACCATCAGGGCCGTTGCAGCAATCATCCGGAGGCAAGGAGGCCATCCTGCAGCTACCGGGTCCAGTCTCTTTGAGAGGTATGCAACCGGTCTGCGCCAGGGACCTAAATTTTGAGTTAATACTGCTTTCGCTATGCCCCGGCTTTCGTCCACGTATAAGTGGAAAGGCTTAGAGACATCCGGAAGACCCAGCGCGGGGGCCGAGAGCAGAGCAGTTTTGATTTGCTGGAAAGCTTGCTCAGCCTCTTCAGTCCAATTGAAGGGCTGCTGCTCTTTGGTAGCCTGATAGAGGGGTTTTGCCAGTTCAGCGAAGCCAGGTATCCAGAGTCTGCAGAACCCTGCAGATCCCAGGAACTCTCTTACCTGTCGTGTTGACTGCGGTCTGGGGATCTGTAGGACAGTTTCTTTTCGAGCATTTGTTAGCCAGCGCTGTCCCCCTCTAAGTAGATACCCCAAGTAGGTTACCTCTGGCCTGCAGATCTGGGCCTTTTTAGCTGAGGCTCGATAACCCAGGTTTCCCAAGGTTTTCAGGAGGTCTTTGGTTCCTTGGATGCAGGCCTCTGGGGACGTTGCCGCTATTAAGAGATCATCAACATACTGCAAGAGAGTTATACTGGGGTGTTGGCATCGGTACTCACCCAAGTCTTCGTGGAGGGCTTCATCAAACAGAGTTGGGGAGTTTTTGAATCCTTGTGGCAGTCTGGTCCACGTCAGTTGGCCACTTATGCCTCTCTCAGAGTCTGTCCACTCAAAGGCAAAAATTTCCTGGCTTTTAGGGGCTAAAGGCAGGCTAAAAAAAGCATCTTTTAGGTCTAGAACAGTATACCATTGATTTTCAGGACTCAAGGTACTCAGGAGGGTGTATGGATTTGGCACCGTCGGGTGTATGTCCATTACCCTTTTATTGACTTCTCTTAAGTCTTGTACCGGCCTATATTCTTTACTGTTGGGTTTTTGTATTGGTAGCAGCGGAGTGTTCCATGGTGAGTGGCAGGGGCGTAGGACTCCATGATCTAGGAGTCGGCGGATGTGTGGTATAATTCCCTCTTTGGCTTCCAGGGCCATTGGGTATTGGCGCACGCGAACAGGGTCCATCCCGGGCTTAAGCTCAACAAAAATGGTGGGACGGTGCTTTGCTAGCCCTAGCCCTCCTGTTTCTGCCCAAGCCTCCGGGAAGTTCTGGAGCCAGGAGTCTATATTTTGGTTAGGAGGCGTTAACTCCTGGTGAAGCCGGTACTCATCCTCTAGAGTTACGGTAAGAACAGATAGTGGCCTGTTTTGGGAGTCAGTCACTTTGGGCCCTTCTGGTTGAAAATGGATTTGTGCCCCATTTTGTCAACAGATCTCTCCCCAACAGGGGACAAGGGCTGTCAGGGATGACCAGGAAGCTATGGGACACTTTCCCGGTTCCCAAGTTTACTGCTCTCTGGGTTGTCCATGGATATTTCTTGGTTCCTGTGGCCCCTTGAACCCAGGAGGAGTTGGAAGATAACTTTCCATAGGGCTTGACTAAGACCGAATGTTGTGCCCCGGTATCGACCAGGAACTGGACCGGGGACCCCTCCACTTGTAAAGTTACCCTAGGTTCGGGGAGGGGATCCGAACCCCGTCTCCCCTAGTCTGTATCTTGGGTAACTAGTATCGGCATAGATTTGGGCTGCCATTGTCCTTGGCCTGGCTGGCGCTGTTTCTTTTGGGGCAGTCTTTTATCCAGTGACCAATTTCTTTACAGTATGCACATTGGTCTTTACTCAGATTGCGCCTAGGGGCACGCGTGGATTGGGTGCTTCCTGGCAGGTGGTTGTTCTTTTGGACGACCGCCGCCAGGACTTTGGTCATTTTCTCAGTGGCCCTAATTTGTCTTTCCTCTGGAGCATCTCTGTTGTTATAAACTCTCTGTGCTATGCGAAGGAGGTCCTGGACCTGTTTTCCCTCCAAATCTTCTAATTTTGTAGCTTTTTCTTAATATCTGGGGCCGCCTGGTTGACAAAGGACATAACAACTGCTGCCTGATTCTCAGGGGCCTCTGGATCTATAGGTGTATACTGTCTAAAGGCTTCCATTAGTCTTTCTAGATAAACAGCGGGGCTTTCTGTCTTTCCCTGTAAAACAGAATATACCTTAGCCAAATTAGTGGGCTTGCGAGCTGCAGCCCGGAGACCCGCCATTAGAGTCTGGCGATAAACGAGTAGCTTTCCCCTACCTTCTGCTGTATTGTAGTCCCACGTTGGCCTGGTCAAGGGAAATGCTGCATTAATGAGGTCGGGGTTTGCAGTCGGTTGACCGTCATCTCCAGGAACCAACTTTCTAGCCTCTACCTGGATTCTCTCCCGTTCCTCCGTTGTGAACAGAATGCGGAGGAGCTGTTGGCAGTCATCCCAGGTGGGCTGATGAGTGAACATGACACTATCTAGAAGGGCTGTTAGGTCCTTGGGGTTATCAGAGAACCGGGCATTCTGAGTCTTCCAGTTGTACAGGTCACTGGTAGAGAATGGCCAATACTGGAGTCTAGGGTTACCTGTGTCATTGGGGGGTCCTATTTCCCTTAAGGGGAGCGCTACAGTGGAATCGGGAACTCGCGGAGTTGCCTCACGCTGGACACGCCCGCGCGTTCGCCCTGCCGGCCCTCCCGAGCCATGTTCACTTTCAGTTTCTCCTGGCGCCGCGGCCGCTTCTCGGCCCTCATGGCTTCCTGGGAGTGCGGCCGGTTGGGCTTGGGCATGGGGTCCGGGAGGGGGAGGATAAGGCGGGGGTTCCAAGGATGCGAGGTCCTGGCTGTCAGGCAACACAGGGGGCAAGGGGGCAGTTGGAGTTTTTGGTCTTTTGGTGGTCCCAGTTGGTTGCGCGACTAGGGTTTTACAGGGTTCAGAGGTCAGCAGAAAGGGAGCTAGCCACGGGGGCGGATTTTCCACCAGATCTTGCCAGACTAAAATGTAGGGGATCTGATCTGGGTGTCCCGAACGACCTGGCAGGAAAACCCTTGATTTTACCTGGAGGATAATGGGGAGGCAAAAAGTTCCCTTGGCTGGCCAGCCTACGCCGAAGGTGGGCCACTCAGAGCGGCAGAGGGTTATTAATTTTCCCTTTTTAAGTTCTATACTGAGATCATGTCCCCTTGCTCTCACATCTTTAAAATTATTGACAAGGAGAGAAAGTGGTGTGGTCTGGGAGTTGCCCATTCCGAAGAAGTCCTGTTGATAGAAGATGGGTGGTAAGGGATATTAGTGCCTGGTACAGGACTGGCTCCAAAGCTCCTGTAAATCAAGGTAAATTAGTAAGGGGCGAGCAACAGATAACTTCCAACAACCAAGATATATTGATCGCTAGCGTGTCTCAGGCTTAGGACCTGACCAGAAGCAGATGGGCCACAGAATACAGAGCCCCAGATGAGTACCGGAGGACGTATCCCACCGGCCTCCACTGACTGTCCTATAGCACGTCCGCCAGGACTAGATCAGTCTCATATACAGACCCCGCGGGATTATTCAGAGGCAGACAGACAACATATAAACAGAGCCGGCTTACTCACTTTTGCGATGACCCGTTGGCCTGGGGTCTGGTGGGCTTAGGGGCAATCCCGGACGAGCCCCCAAGGTGTAATGCCCAGACCCACGATGACCCGAAAGCAACCACCAGAGCCCAGAGACAAAGCCAAGCAGCAGGGATCACTTTATTTCGAGTTCGAACTTGGTTCCCTTCAGCTAGGTATCCGATCCTAGGGAGAGACCCCGAGCTCGGTGTTCAGCCGTCTTTTATAGTCAGACACAAACAAGTTACAGCAAGTTACAGAGTCACTGGGAATTTTTACAGTTGTAGGTTTACAATTGGCTGACATTTAAAGTTAAACATTAGTCAGTTGTTCATTGGTTCCCGCCCTTTGACCAAACCACAAATGGCCGCTTGCCCTGCTAGGGACTTTCCAGATAACCTTGTTGTTTTAGCATTAAGGGGAGTTTCCTGACTTTTCTGACCTCTGATATTCAGTATTTTTCCACTCCTCATTGGCAGGCACATCACTTGAGGTCAGGAATTTGGGATCAGCCTGGCCAACATGGCAAAATCTGGTCTCTACTAAAAATACAAAAATTAACCAGGCCTGATGACACACGCCTGTAATCCCAGCTACTTGGGAAGCTGAGGCAGGAGAATCGCTTGAGCCTGAGAGGCGGAGGTTGCAGTGAGTGGAGATCATGCCACTGTACTCCAGCCTGGGCGACAGAGTGAGACACCGTCTGAAAACAAACAAACAAACAAAAACAGCTTACATATCCCACAACGGCCTCTTTCGTCTTGTAACAGCCACATTGCATTTGGCCAGAAATTTTTGCCTCTAATTTTCAAGTCTGTGTCTGTCGGGGGAGAGATGAAGTGTGTGCAATTCTGAATCACTTTAATATTACTCAAGAAAATACCACTCAATCAGACTTTTGGAGTCATTCCTCCTATAGAACAAGCCCCAGTGCTCACCCGATTGGTAGAGACAGATAAAGGAGACACCTACACACCAAAGTCTTTCCAGATGAGTTTGAAACTTTGCAAAACACCTGGCAAAATCGTTAAGTTCTAGTCTGAGCAGCTTGCAATACGTATGAAAGGTGATCAGAGAATGTGTGCTTTTGAGATAAGTTCTCAGAAAACTTGTGGGAAGCATGGCTAAAGTAGTGTGAACATACCCCCCCGTTACGACCATCTGGGACTTCCGCATTGAGCAGGACCACTGGTGGCTGTGGTTAGAGAGAGAGAGAAGTGACAGACTGATGTGGCATCTGATTAGCTCCTGCTTCCCATAGACGATCTCTTCAGTTGTCACTGAGGATCCCCAAGCTCCAGTGAAAAACCAACAGCTACAGACCCTGTTGAACCCATGGGGGCTGCAGAGCACTGTGCTTGCTGAACTCTACCACTGAGCTCCATGCACTGTCTCATGTAATCCTCAAAACTGCCACATGAAGTAGGTGCTCTTATTTCCCCCATTGCACAGGTGAGTCATCAGAGGTGTGTTCTAGGGTTAATCAGAGGGGTGAGATGACAGCAACAACAGACCAATTTATCTTCAATTAAAGACACCATGGACAACAATATGACAGAGGGAAAAGACATTTGCAATGTCTTTGACTACCAAGGGATTGTATTTATGTAATATCAAGAACATCAGCAAACAGAGCCAAGAAATAACTCAAATAGAAAAGAGACAAAGTGCATGAAATAAAAGAAGAAATCCAAACTGTTCACTAAAACATAAAGAGATACTCAAATCCACAAATAATCAGACATGAAATTAAACTGAAACAATGAGGAAGTGCCCTCTCTGTATCATTAGATTGGCAAAATATTAGGCATGTAGATGGTGCTGTTATAGGAAAGGGATCCAGATCCAGACACCAAGAGGCGGTTCTTGGATCCTGAGCAAGAAAGAATTTAGGGCGAGTCCATAGAGTAAAGTGAAAGCAAGTTTAATAAGAAAGTAGAGGAATAAAACAATGGCTACTCCATAGAGCACCCCTGAGGGCCACTAGTTGGCCATTTTTATGGTTATTTCTTGATGATATGCTAAACAAGGGGTGGATTATTCATGCCTCCCCTTTTTAGACCATAGAGGGTAACTTTCTGACATTGCCATGGCATTTGTAAACTGTCATGGCGCTGGTGGAGTGTAGAAGTGAGGGCAACCAGAGGTCACTTTCCTTGCCATTTTCATTTTGATGGGTATTAGCCACCTTCTTTACTGCAACCTGTTTTATCAGCAAGGTCTTTACAACCTGTATCTTGTGCTGACCTCCTGTCTCATTCTGTGACTTAGAATGCCTTAACCATCTGGGAATGCAGCCCAGTAGGTCTCAGCCTCATTTTACCCAGCTTTTACTTAAGATGGAGTTACTCTGTTTCCAATATATTTGACAATGCTAATCTTTAATAGGCTTTTGGGGGTCTAGGAGCTCCCACACAGTGTCAATGGGGGTATAGACTGATGCAGGTATCTGGAGAACAATCGTCAGAGGGGAGTCAACATGAGAATCTGCATCCCTGGAGCAGCAATTCTATTCCTTAGTACACATTCCCAAGAAATTCTCACACTGCTCCACATAGGACCCTGAGCTGGGGTGTTCACGGAAGACTTGCCTATGGTGGCACAGAATTGAAGCAACCTGGATGCCCATCTCTGGGGCAGGGATGGAGGACTGTCATCTGGCAGATGCCCACCTTGGGGGGATCATGCAGTCATCAGAAGTCACAGACTATGTGAACCCATGACAATAGGCACTGATGTGAAGGCACAGTGCTCAGTGAAGACAGCGGGAAATGGAATAAGATGAAGAATGCACTCCCATTGACACAAATTATCCAAAATGTTTGACAGCCTCTATTCCACAAGTGGAATGGGAGCCGGTTCCTGGAATATTGACCCTTTCATTGGTGGGCTGTAGGAGATTCAAGAATAGAGCTGGCGTAGCCTGAGTGGTGAACAACCAACCCTCTGGGGACATGGAGAAAGGGCATTTTGCCAACCAATTTGACAATATTTTCAATATTTTAACCATTGATCTGGCTGCACTGGTGCATTTTGGCTGAATATTGACCCTAGGTGGAATCCCTGAGCACCACACCCTTGGTCAGAATGGAAACAGGACACACTCCTGTTCATGGTAGGGTGAGAAATCAGACAAAGGGGTAAGACTCTAGGTCCTGTGGGAGTCCAGACTTGTGGGGCATAGACAGGAGTGATGAGCTGGATGACACTTGTGGACATGGCATAAGGGGCTTTTCAAAAAAAGCCTCAACCCAAAAGAGTAACTCAGGATAGAAATTCAGACACTTTGAAGACTCCAGGAGCTGAAATTATTTGTGTGTAGGGAAAGGCCTCTCCAACTTGTCCAAGTGACAACAGCATATGTCCACCCACCTACTGCTCTTCATGTAGGTCCACTGTGGTTAGAGCAAGTCTGACACCACCTACGAAGTCTGGATGGGAGTGACGGATTCCTCCTGTTCAACCACACCACCCCCAACGGGACCATCCCCTGCAGATGTTTTCTGTAACCTGTTCTGTAGGCAGGTGCCAGGTGTAGATTTGCGAGTTGGAGTAGCTGTGGAGACACAGGCCATTGGTGTTGAGTTTGAGACCTAGTACAGCTGTGGTTCCAGGAGTTCCAAGGAAGTGGATAGGAGGTTGGACATCTTTTGTGGCCGGGGAGGGAGCCCCTGCGTGAGTGCTCAGATCAGACGCCGAGATGCATCTGTTTGTGCTCATTCTGTGATGACAGGGACACATTGATCCTATGCTTCGCTGGCTCACAAGGGGCTGGGAGTAACAATCAAGCAGTGAGTACATAAGACGCACACACCACAATCCCCATCATTAGGGTGAGTGGAGTCTGGATCATCTGCCTTGTCAGGGAGGCAGCAGACTGCTGGGAAAAACTGGGTGCATTCCAAACACAATCAAATCCTGCAGGCGTTATGAGCCTTCTCGAATCCACATTGCTCCATGCCAGGATGCTGGAATGCCAAGGGGCCATTACCCCCTGGCCCTTCTATTCCTGTCTGCTGTGAACGCTCCTTTGGAAATGGTAGAGAATTTGCATTTATCAGAAAATTGCTTACTTACTCTAATCATCTATTTGTAAGGTTTTATTTTAGCTAGATAGTGAATAAGACTAAATTGATGTCAGGCATGGAGTAATTTTAACCAATACCTTCAGAAGTCTATAATACCAAATATTGGAAAATTATATGTAGGGTAATCTAAATAATGAGATGTTAAAATTTCTTGGATCCCAGGAACTCTTCAATTCATTTTGTTCCTCTCTCTCTTTCAACCTCACTGTGGGAGGCGCCATCTCTGACATCTTTATATATGATGTTCTCATTTCAAAATGCCACTGAACCTTCAAATGAACACTTGCGTATGGTCCTTGAATACAAAACTACTTAAATCAAGATTTTTATATTTTGGTGCAGCCAGCCAGAATGCACAGAGAAAGATGGGAAGGTTTAGCTCAGAAGCCTACCCAGGAAGGCAGAAAAGGTCCAGCTAAGGGAAGGGGAGAGGCGCTGGGCCAGCAAACAGAGGCACGTGGAGATGCTAAGGATGGAAGGAAGGGTGTCTTCCCTTGGCCTTCTGTAACCTGGAGCAAACACAAAATCCAGGTCGTAAAGGAAAATTCCCTCTCCTAAGGCTAAGGGCCTCAAAAGATTCTCCAAAAGGAAAAAATACCATAAAATGGATACTGTGTGCATCGCCTGTGGCCAGCTCCCGTGTCTACAGAGAAGAAAGAGGAGGTGGTGCACACAGCACTGCGAGGCAGGTGGAGCTCAGTGAGCTCAGCATGAAGACCTGGGAGCTCCCTGACCACTGCCCACAAGTTTTCTTCACTATTCTAGTCTCAGAGCAAAGGGAGTAAATAGATAATTTGCATGCAGGTTAAAGAAGAGTTAAGGGAATCCACATGTCTGGATAAGTCCTTGTCCACTAAGGGCGAGGAATGGGGCTGGTGCTTGACTGATGTGATTGAACTTGATTGTGACAGTGACAGATACATTGGATAGAGTCACACTTTTTTTATTTTATTCATTTTATCTTTATTTTTCCACGCTTATTGAGGTATAATTGACAAATACAGTTATATTTATACAGGTTCATAACATGAGGACATGATATATGAATATATCATGAGATAATCACCACAACTCACTTAGTTAACACATCCTTCACCTCACATATTTACCTTTTTGTGTGTGTGATGGAAGTACTTAGGATTTACTCTCTTAGTAAATTTCAAGTATACAATCCATTATTCTTAGCTGCAGTCAACGTGCTGCATATTCGATCCCCAGAATTTATTCCTCTTATAATTGATCAACATCTCCTCATTCCCCTTCCTGTCCCCCTCACTTCTAGCGATCAAAATTCTACTCTCTGCTTCTATGAATTCAACTTTTTTAGCATCTACATGTAAGTGAGATCAGCTAGTATTTGTCTTTGTCTGGCTTATTTCAGTTGGACAATTCAATTAGACATTTTGTAATATCTTCCAGGTTCATCTGTGTTTTTGCAAATGGCAGGATTTCCTCGTTTTATGGCTGAGTAACATTCCATTCTCTCTCTCTCTCTCTCTCTCTCTCTCTCTCTCTCTGTGTGTGTGTGTGTGTGTGTGTGTGTGTGTGTGTGTGTGTGTGTGTGTTTGAGGCGGGGGATCATATTTTCTTTATTCATTCACCTGTTGGTGGACACTAGGTTGGTTTGATATCTTGGCTATTGCAAATAGCACTGCATGTCATGCCTTTTCATAGAGGAGGAAATAAAAACTCAGTAGGTGTAACTAACTTGCCACAATCCTATAAACAGGGAGTGGCCAAGCCAGTGTGTGAACCCTGATACAACTAGGTCTGAAGCCCACATCCTCAAGGGAGTTGACAGGGATCAAGGGAAAAGCTCCAGGGTAAATGGCTGAGCCACATATCCCACTGATGGAGTAGCCCCTGAATGTTTAATAGTGACTACACTTTGCCAAAATGGGTCAAATGTTTTGGAAGTTTAAAGTTTGGAGACAAAGGTGGAAAACTTTGTGTGTGGAGTAAGAGACATTGGTTTATTTTGGCACTAACCTCACCTTGGTTTTGTTGGGACAGCTCTGCTTCTCCCTATTGTTAGGCAGTGGACTGCCAGCCTTGCCCAATACTGCAAGGAACTCAACCAGTGAGGGGAGTCGCAGGCAGGGTTTTGGGACATGGCTAGATCAGAAGCACAGACTGCAGGCAGGTCCCGTGAGTTGGTAAAGTCACAAGAAGAGCAGATTCGATGCACTTTCTGCCTTAAGTGTCCCTTTCCTCCACTCTCTGTTTCTCTTGGTTTTGTTTTGTTTTTGGAGGAGATACCAGAATACTCATACTCAACCTTCAAAACTCTGCTCGAATACCACCCTGCTCCCAAATAACCTCCCCAGATTTCAAGAGGTCAGATTAAAGGCTCCCTTAGGGCACAGGCCTCCCATGCATTTGATGTTGTGTGGCACGGTGTGCTTGTCTGTCTCCCACTGCTAGGCAGCAAGCTTTCAGAGCAGAGACGTGACCTAGCAACATGTCTGTTGTGGAAGAACTGAGGACAGATGAAGCTCATGTGTGCATGAAGCTGTGGTGCAGGCAGGGGCAGCAGGCTGCAGCCTGGACCAGCCACCTTGAGAAAGAAGGGCGTCCAGACTGCTGGTCACCCATGCAGCCAGTGCAGAGTGAGGGCCCAGCAAAACGGCCTTTTTGGGAATCTGATACGGATTGGTGCATGGAGGCAGCAGTCATGCTGGCCAACTAGAGGGCAGGGTTGCTCAGTTTGTGAGTCCTTGCCCTAGGCTGTCTGCATCACCAGTCTGTTGGGAATTTCTTTCCTGCAAAGCAGCATTTGAGGGGGAATTGGGGCCTGAAAAATGCACTCCCCACCCCACATTGATCCATTGACTATTGACTAGAACCAAGACTGGAAAGGTCTTATTCCCTTCTCAGATCCTCCCAGTCCTCAGCAAAGGGTCAGATAAAGTGAGACCAAGACACAGAGGAAGGAGATGGAAAGGGAGAGAAAGACAGAGATGGTAGACAACAAGACAATTGTGAAGCGAAGGGAGAGAGTTCCATGCAGGAGAGGGCAGCACTGGAGGGAGATTCACGTGAAATCTATGTAGGAAACCAAACTCCAGCCCAACCCCTGCTACTAAGAGGGTCCCACCCCACCCAGTTCTGTTCTCCTATGCATAGAAAAATTTAAAAATATATTTTACTCTTTTGTCTGATACTCAATTCCCCTGAGGAATATTTTTTGTTTTGCTTTGTTTTGTCGTTTTTTGGTTTTGTGCTTTTTTAAGGGAAAATGTTCATGGAAGGTTATAAAACACATATAATTTACTCACAGTAATTGCCCACATGTTATTTATGTGCTGTGCTGGCAATGAGACCGAGAAGAACGACTTGATCAATGCATTAGTCTAATCACGGGGTTCCTGCTCTTAATTTCTTTCATTGGTAATTTCCATACTCGGGCAGCAATGTGTAGAATTATCTCGATTTACAGATCTCGGGGCCCTGGGGAAAATCTCTTTGGAGCCATTTCTGTCTCCTGGGAAATTTGATATTTGTTCAATATTGAGCTTGAAAGCCCTATAATATAAATTGAACAACTCCAAATAATGCCTTAGAAATTTAGTAGGTCTGTGTGATATTTTTCCTTTTCTAATTAGAAATTTTAGGGGGCTCAGAAATGGATCACAGAACATTTTTAAGAACAACTTTTGGTCAACTTGAAGCCAAGATTTGGCAGACTTGGCGTTTGTCAGGAAACACACACAAATGAAAACACTACTCTTTCTTTTCTTTTTAAATCTACACAAGTTCCTGGCTTGGCTTTGCCCAGGGTTTGTAACACAGCCTTCTAAGGCGAAGTATTTATGGCAAATCTATTGAAAGCCGTGGGAGAAATTTCCTGTAACTTCAATTTACTTTGACAGAAGGAGATACAACACCTGCTGTTAGTTGAACCTGCTGACCAGCCTCTGTCTCCTCAAAGTTTTGGGGGAGCAGAGAAGATGGTATGAGCAGAACTTCTTTCTCTTGGATCAGTTCCTAGGTTTGTTCGAGTGCCTGGAGAGACAAGTTGCAATATCTCCAACTGCAAAGCAGGTGCATGGAGCCACGGTCCTTCTGTTGAGCAAAGCCCTTCAGAGGGGCCCATGGGCAGATGAGTCCTCCTCCCTTAACATAACATCACAGACAGTCCAGCCTCCAAGCCTCAAAGGGCAGAGCAAAAGGGCCAAAGAAGAAATGGTAGCCACAGCCTGGACTGTCTGGATTTCAGATCTGCAGAGGAAAAGTTGGCAAGCATCGGGACCAACATTCTTCTACCATTAACACTCACCTAGGAACAATATCTATCATTTTTGGGCTGGCACTTCAGGTTTAGTGTCTCGTATAATCTCAGCAACCTGGGAGATAGATGCATTCATATTCTTATTTTGCAGATGAGGCAATTGATCCTCTGACAGGTTGAGGAGCACCTGCAAGGTCTCAGACAGGTGGTAAGCATCAAAAAGAGAGAGTTGAAATGCAGATTTGGTCTGATTCTGCAGGAGTTCTCATACTTGAACAGGTGAGTCATTGTCACATTTCAGGAACAACCAACAGGACATGGTGAACTTTCTAAGGCAGTAGGGTGATCAGCTGCCTTGGTTTGCCAGGGACTGGGAGTTTCTCAGGACATGACACTTGCAACGCTAAAACTGGGAAAGTTCTGGACAGACTGGGACAAGCTGGTTCCCTTATCTGGAAGTGAGAATAAAACATAAGCTACTAAGAGTGCTGTGACTTAAAACTAAAACCAAAATAAGTGGCAAACCAGTGGTTTGTGTGTAGGATGTAAGTCTCTGGCAAGTTTCATTTGACCTGCGTAGAGTTCCTAGGGCATTTTACACAGATCGCATTGGAAATGCCAGAGATGTTGCTAGAAAGTTGGACCTGGGGCTTTCAAAAAATAGAAAGATCGGGTCTTGGAAGGCTACAGTCCCAGCAAGGGTGACGGCTCCTTTCATAATTCTCAGTTCCTGACTGGTCAACCTTATTTATTAGGTCATAGGCTTGGCTCTTGTAGACAGTCAATGTGTTTTCTGTAGACAATGTTGCCCCTCAGTGTCCAGAAAGCAAACACAAATAGATCTCCAAAATATTTGATCACACCAATGGATTGCCTAGAATATCTTGTGGTCTTTCTGTTGCCTTTGAGAGAATGTCATGGAATACTAGGTGTGGGGTGGGGCAGGTGACATCGGGGTAGCAAGGATTCTGACATAGCAAAGCGAAATTCTGTATGGGACAGACTCAAAGGTCCCAGATGCCCTCTCAAATGAAGATGGCAATATTCCAAATACTCATTGACCCAGAAGCATCCCACAGCAGGTATAAGATCTGGGAGAACTCATCTTATTCCATGACCAGGAAACAAACATCCCTTCTGGACAATGTCACCAGGCCACAGGTCTCATCCACAGAGCAGGTGCCTGTTCTCCCTGGGCCATCTGACAGTGGAGATACAAAAGCTGCAAGAGAAAGCTCACAGCATGGGGCTGAGCCCTGGAGGGGAAGTCCCGAGGCCTGTATTCTAATTCACTGATGATCAATTTGCAAGTTCTTTCTCTCTTAGTTCCCTTAGTTTCCTTCCGGGTAATACAGAATTCCTTGAAGCTTTTCTAGGTTGTTTTACTTTGCAATCTTTGGTCAGAAGGAGTCTTTCCCATGTTAACAGGTGTGTTAAGGTAAGAGCCCCAGACTCCCGGGCTTCCCCCAACCCCACTCCATGATGGCAAAAGAGATTCCAATGGGAGATACAGTTTGAATCACCTGAACTAGACAATTATTACAGCTTCTCTTGCAGGTTGAATATTTCAGGGCCCCTTGCAAAACAGGGGAAGATCTTGTTAAACCAGAATCCCAAATAGATTTCAAATACACTGAAAGTTTACATGACCCTAAAAACTGCTCTCCATGAGAGGCTCAGGGGCTGGGGTAGTACCATCTAAATTCCCATGGGAAAATGAACATGCTCCAGCAAGAGCTTGGGAAAAGAAGATAGTCCCTAAGTTTTGTTATTTGAAATTTGTCACTCAAGGATGTGAACATATCGCTGACAATTATGTAGCATCTCAGAGCTCAGAAAGCACTTTCACATCGATTATTCCATTTCTTGTTTGTGCCAATTGTGTGAGGTGGACATCATGTTCATTTGAGAAATGCAGCCCAGAGAGGCGCAAACCCAGCACTTCTAACTCCCAATCTCTCTCTTTTCTCAGCACCATGTGGTAGATCTTTATTAACCAGAATGTCCAATTAACCAGAACATGCCTGTGTCTTAGGGATCATTCCAGACTGATTTTCTTTGTAGGAAACCCCCAGGGAGCCACAGCCTTTCCTGCACCTCCTTTTGTTAACTGTATGTTTTTTTAAGCAGCCCAGTGAGGCCTGCATTTCAGAGCCTGTGTTGCAAAGCTCATTGCTGTGCACGAGGTGGTTATGGGCTGGGTCTTCTGCCCCTGCCTGGCAGACCAGGAGCTTCAGTCGCTCCCTCTGAAGTTCTACTGTTCAGGAGCCTGACACAGACGACAGCCCCAGGTGATCCCTATTCTTCAAGACCAAGCCAGGGAAAATCTTCCAGATGTTCTTGCCACTCACCCCGACCTTGCGGTCTTACCCTTCTGGCTGAACAAGAGACAAACAGCTCCTCTCCACTTGGCTGTGTGCGGCTTAACGAATGCGTATGAAGACCGTATAAATAATTCACATCACTCAAGAGGTGGCGAGCTGAACAAGTCCCTTCTGGTTACATTTATTTAAAGATAAGGTGAAACTAAGTGAGTGATGGCCCAGTTACAGAGGCCAGGGTCCAAAGGGGATTGGGACACTCTAAGTTACACTACCAGAGTGATTTGTGCAGAACTGTGTCAACTTAGAGATCCTGGCACCTTGGGGGAAAAGGAAATGTCTTATCTCTAAGAAAAGTGATACAGGATGAGTGTTTTCCAAGTACAGCCTATAAGCTAATTCTGCAGAATCAA
>NW_016805750.1:3266471-3314962 GCF_001698545.2 Rhinopithecus bieti
GGGTTGTTGCAGGATGGCTCTGGCTCTAGCTGAATCAGGGTGACCCTACCCCATTGCTGTTCAGCCACCAGGGTATGATGGTGGACCTAGGTGCATCCCTGTGGACCAGCTAGGCTAGCACATCTCACTGAAAGATTGCAAGGACTTGGAGGATAGACACTTGATCACAGCAACAATATCGTATACAGGACACTATGGGGCATGTCTTATAGAAGTCTGTTGAATTACTAGTAGGCCAATGGCCACCCATTAAAATACAATCATGCACTGAACAATGACGTTTTTGTCAATGATGGACTCATAAACAATGACGATCCCATAAGATTCTAATGAAGCTGAAAAATTCCTATCACCTAGTGATATCATAGCCATTGTGATGTTTTAGCACAATTAATTGATTTTTTTTTATAAATATGACATAGCCGAAGTGTACAAGGCTTTTATTTTTTTTAGACTGCCCTTGCTCTGTTGCTCAGGCCAGAGGAATTTCAGTTTACTTCAATCTCTGTCTCCTGGGTTCAAGGAATTCTCCTGCCCCAGCCTCCTGAGTAACTAGGACTACAGGCACACACCACAACACTTGGCTAATTTTTTTGTATTTTTAGTAGAGAGAGGGTTTTGTCATGTTGGCCAGGCTAGTCTCAAACTCCTGACCTCAAGTGTTCCACTCACCTTGGCCTCCTGAAGTGCTGGGATTACAGGCATGAGCCACCATGCCAGGCCTGTTGCTTATTAAGTCTACAGTAGTGTACAGTAATGTCCTAGGCCATCACATTCACTCACCACACACTCACTCACTCACCCAGAGCAAATTCCATTCATAGTAAGGACTCTATACAAGAGTATCATTTTTATGTTTCATGTTCTATTTTTACTGTATGTGTTCTGTGTTTAGATATGTTTGAATACACAAATCCTTACCATGATGTTACAAATGCCTATAGTATTTAGTACAGTAACATACTGTACAGATTTGTAGCCTAGGAGCCATAGGCTATCACACTCAGCCTAAGTGTGTAGCAGGCTCTGCCATCTACCTATGTGTACGTTTCCTTTATGATATTTGCACAACGATGAAATTGCCTAAGGATGCCTTTCTTAGAATGTGTAAATGCAACATTGCAAGCATAAAGATGAACATCAAAGAACTCAGCCCAGGTGTCAGGGGGATGAAACTCTGCCTATGAGTGCCGTAGTTGGTAACTATGACAGGGAGAGATGTGGGTCATTTTCCCAGCCTACGATTCGGTTTGCTCTAGCAGCCAAGAGTATATGTGCTGACTCCAACTGAGTTCACACATGCAGAATTGCTTTTCTGTAACATAACTAGATCTTCAGAGATACCGGACTTGATGCATATTCTAGTAGAGCTCAATAAATCCCCTGGAAGTCTGAGTCTTTCTTTATTTGAGGTCAGCTTTGGCGCCATCCTCTGACTGACCGTGCATGTGATTGCTGGCTGGTGGTCCATTACAGCCAGGGCTGCATGTTCTCATTCTCTTTCCAGGTGAACAAGAATAACTGTTTCTCCAATTACAGGACATTGTAAGCTGTTTCCTCCATTCTGATTGAATGCACCCACGTCACTTGCCACATTTGGACCAGTAACAGACCCCAGAAGAAAGCCATGCTGATTGGCTTAGAAGGCTATGGATGTTTCCAAGGCTAGGAAAATAACAGAGCAGAATCAAGACTCTGTTGGAAAGGTGTGCTGGAGAGGAGACCAAGTGTTACAACTCAGATCTATCAGCTTATCAAAGGAGGAAGAAAGCTAGCTCTTGGGTGAAATTTCCCAAAATTTAAATAAAGGCAGCTAATGCAAGTTCTGCCCTAAAAACATCACGTAGGTAGGTGGGGCGCGATGGCTCAGGTCTGTAATCCCAGCACTTTGGGAGGCTGAGGTGGGTGGATTGCCCCAGCTCAGGAGTTCAAGACCAGCCTGGGCAACACAGTGAAAACCCATCTCTACTAAAATACAAAAAAATTAGCCAGGCATGGCCTGTAATCCCATCTACTCAGGAGGCTGAGACAGGAGAATCACTTGAACCCTGGAGGCGGACATTGCAGTGAGCCAAAATTGCACCACTGCACCCCAGTCTGGGTCACAGAGCGAGACTCTGTCTAAACAAAGCAAAACAAAACAAAACAAAAAAACAAAGCTAACAACAACAATAAAAACAAAAGCCTCATGTAGGTCAATCATGTGAGCACGTGGCACAATGAAGTATGAATAAGCAAGACCTGAATCTGGTCCTCGAGCCTCCAGTTACGGTTCTCTGGGGAAGTAGGAAACTGACGGAATGGAGAAAGCCAGGAGTGGGTGGAATTCCATTCACAGGATGGTCAAGAACTCTAGACTTGAGAAGCTCCTGGTGAGTTTCTCCTTCCTTCTTGTGACTATCTGGATAAAACACATGTAATAGATTTCAGTAGGCCCCCAACAGCACCTCAGAGACTTTTAAAAGGTCAAGAGCTTTCTTAAGACCTTAACTTACTACCAGAGAGTAATTTGGGTGCTGGGGAAAATTAGGATTAATATTCATTGGAAGTTAAATCCTGCCTTTTTTTTCCCCTCTAGGAAAACTCTTAATGTTAGCAGAAGCTTGGATCAGCTGAGGAAGCTACAGGTTTTCTGTTCCAAAAATGCTTTTGTTGCTAATTAAAATTAGTCTAATTTTGAAATGATCACATCATTAAAGAGTATTTCAACTGATATTGATTTGATGATACCTACAAACATCTTAGAATAAAGAGGCTGGTGTTTTAGCATTAAAAGGTGCTCTGATTAAGCCTAAATCTGTGAAATTGATGACATGAGCTTCTGGTACCTCTTCATTTGTTTTTTCTCCCCTTCTGCATAAAATAATTATGAATACTTCACTCCATGCATTCCACGTTTATTTTATTTTTTACAGGGATGGAGGAGGGCTGGATTAAGTGCTAGCTCTTTGCTTGTCTATGGTATTGCTCTAGCAATATCTTAATTAAGTCTAGAGTCAAGATGAAATATGTGCCCCAAGTATGTTTCTAATCCTTTCAAACTTGCAGGTTTGATGTGTGATCCTGGGCCAAGTCTTTAGAATGGTGTCTCTTATGTCAATAAATCTTCTGAGACATGTCAGCCAGGTCATTGACATCTTTGGTGAAATGGAGAACTGGCTCTCAGAGGGGCTGCAGGTTGAAGGCACAGTCCCAGAGGATTTTCACCTTGTTCTCTGGGGCAGGGCTTTTTCCACAGTCTACTCTGCATAAATGTTCTGTGCATTCATGTCTCCTTTCCTCTGCTTGCCTCTATCTCCATACCTTCTCCTCTCAGCCCGTCCAAACTCTAACCAGCTGCAAAAGCCAGTCCTGAAATCAAGAAGCTTTCTCTCCTTTATCTCTTGCAGGAGTTACCAATGATGCCAACCATTTGGATGCTCAATCAAAGTACTTTAGCAGATTTGTATTAAGTACCTGGATTCATTCATTTGACACATTTCATAGAACCCATGCTCTCTTAGAGTAATGAGAAAGGCAGACAGGCAGATGTGATCACTACTCCTAGGACATTAACATTCAGGGGTGTGATAGGGAGTAAACAGTGAGGTGCACGCAGCATTTCAGATTGTGAAATGCTCACAAAGGGAGTGAAGAGGGCAGCAGGACAGGAAGATTGGTGATAGGAAGCTGTGTGAACAAATAACCTTTTACCCCTCTCCCAAGTTAAGGAAGACATGTCCAGTGAGTGGTGACTCACTTCTCATGTTTGGGTATATCTGATGAGGAAAGTCAAGTCTGCTGGGCCTTGGTCATGACCTAAGGATGTAGCAGAACTTCATGAGGATGACCTCTGGAGAGGATGGCTTTGGGGCTGAGAACTATGGATGAGAAAGGAAGAGTCTTTCAGGAAGTCCGTGTTGTTGTCTGGAGTCCACTGTGCATTCATCTAATCTTTCCACCTCCTAGACTGGGAAACTGAGAACCTCTTAAAGGCCAGATTGGCTAAATTCATCTCTATAGGGCCCCTGAATTCTTGCAGTGGGTGTACCTTCTAGGTGGTACTCTTCCCAATAGATACTTTGCTGAGCCTAACTGAAGGAAAGACAGTCCAGACTCTTCCCGTTCCCTAAAGAGAAAAAAAGATGAGAGCAATTCAGGATGACAACGTGAACCTGAGTATGGAAACTTCACTCCTAAAAGTGATTGTATGTCTTACACTTCATGTCACCAGTATTTCGCAAGTTGAAATGCAAAACCACAGAGTCTCTTCACCATCTATTGGGAGTGAAGAAAAACTTCTAAGCTTCTTTTCTGGCCTGAGTTTCTCCATCTTTCTTTCCATGTCCTTTTGGACTTTAGAACACCTTTCACAGCCCAGCCATAAGGCACTCCTCAACACAGTGTAGGACTGAAACATCGAGCTTGTGGTGTGATGATTTGAGGCTACACTCTTATTCCTGTAAGACCAGCCCCTCCCAGAAGATCTTGCCTGATTCCTCCTTAGGAATCAGTGCAAGTGTCCTAGAAGAACAAGCAGGCCAGGCCATGGTGTGTGTTTGCCCAACAATGTTTTAAGACTCTCTAGTACAGTGGGGACTGGCCAGAGCTGCTTCCTTTGACCTCAAAAGACTGTCATATAGTCATGATTGGGAGAGTCTGTGGACTGAGCACCTGAGCCAGAGTAACCAGCAACAACTTATCTGGGCATCTTGCAAGTAACTTTTTTTTTTTTTTTTTTTTTTTTTTTTTNTGGGAGTGAAGAAAAACTTCTAAGCTTCTTTTCTGGCCTGAGTTTCTCCATCTTTCTTTCCATGTCCTTTTGGACTTTAGAACACCTTTCACAGCCCAGCCATAAGGCACTCCTCAACACAGTGTAGGACTGAAACATCGAGCTTGTGGTGTGATGATTTGAGGCTACACTCTTATTCCTGTAAGACCAGCCCCTCCCAGAAGATCTTGCCTGATTCCTCCTTAGGAATCAGTGCAAGTGTCCTAGAAGAACAAGCAGGCCAGGCCATGGTGTGTGTTTGCCCAACAATGTTTTAAGACTCTCTAGTACAGTGGGGACTGGCCAGAGCTGCTTCCTTTGACCTCAAAAGACTGTCATATAGTCATGATTGGGAGAGTCTGTGGACTGAGCACCTGAGCAAGAATAACCACCAACAACTTATTTGGGGATCTTTTAAGAAATTTTTTTTTTTTTTTTTTTTTTTTTGAGACAAGGTCTTGCTCTGTCACTTGGCCTTGAGTTTAGTGGTGTTAACATAGCTCACTGCAGCCTTGAATTCCTGACCTCAAGAGATTCTTCTGCCTCAGCTTCCCAAGTAGCTGGGACTGCAGATGCCTACCACCATGCCTGGATAATTTCTTTTTAGTTTTTGTAGAGATAGGATCTCACAGTGTTGCCCAAGCCGATCTCTAACTCCTGGCCTCAAGCAGTCCTCCCACTTCCGTCACCTGAAGTGCTGAGATTACAGGTATTAGTCACTGTGCCCAGCAACCAAGAACCTTTTACCACCCTCCAAGGTAAGGAAGATGTGTCTAGTGATGGGTGAAAGACAGTTACTCGGCTTCGCATGTTTCAGTTATATCTGATGAGGAAAGTCAAGGCTTCTGGGATCTGGCCATGACCCAAGGATTTAGAACTTCACTGAAAGTTTTGAATCGGCACATATGGCTTCAGATTGGATGTCCATTTGGTACTGGGCTGGATCTTTGGCTCTAAGCCTCTGCACAATCATGAATCTGCACAATCATGAAAAGTAGAGTTCACATTTCCCCCCTGTGTGAGCTACTAGCCACAATGACCAGTAGGTCCCAGGAGTCATTTCCCTTACCCTTCCCTTGAAGGCAACCTCTTGGCTTTCATCTTCACGTTTGGCCACCTTTGGGGAAAAGGTAGAACAGTTAACATCTGAGGCCACTTTCAAGTCATGTCTCAAGCTGCCTCCCCCATGGTGGTGGCATATTGTGAAGGAGGGAACAAAGAAACTACTTTTCCTATCAGGGACATTCCAAAGATAAGATAATTTTAGTTCTTCTTCTGACCTATAAAAAATTATCCAAAAAAACTCTAACAACCTTCATTTTCATCTGTGTATGATATTTACAATGATTCCAGAATAGAAGACAAATGCACACAGTGAGATTTCTCATTGCTTGGGATTTTCTTTGCCTCCAAACATTCCAGATACACCACACGGCTGTTGATTTCAATGCCTTTGGAGAGACTCTTCAATATACAGTACCAAGTTTCAATGCCTACTTTAAAGAGGAACCCTGAATGCATGACAAATAATACTTTGGCTCTTGATTTTAATGATTTTACCATTTGTATTGAGGTTTTGTGGGGTGTATTTATTTATTTATTTATGTATTTATTTATTCCTGATACACAGAGTCTCACTCTGTCAGCCAGGCTAGAGTGCAGTGGTGTGATCATGACTCATTGTAGCCTTGAACAGCTGGGCTCAACCAGTCCTCCAATTCAGCCTTCCAAGTAGGACCACAGGTGTATGCCGCCATGCCAAGCTAATTTCTCTCTCTCTCTTTTTTTTTTTGTAGAGATGGTGTCTCACTACATTGTCCAGGCTGGTCTCAAACTCCTAGGCTCAAGCAATCCTCCTGCCTTGGCCTCCTAAAGTGCTTTTTGTATTCTTACTGGTTGTATGAGTTCTAGTTGAAGAAATACCAGAAGTAAATATTGTATGGTATCAAACACACAAGGTAGCACACAGTGAGGGTGTACCAAGTGGAAATTTAGGAATTCAGCTGAAGCCCTAGTAACTGACTCTTGTGAGGCTCCCACCAAGCTGTAATTACATATCAGCAGCAAGCCACTCAATGACTGTCCCTCCAAGGGTCTGCCAGTCCTGTGAGAGGGGCTGGGCTCTGTGGTGCTCATCAGCACACCTCTACTTTCCTCGGATGGATCTTTCTGATGGATGGCCTGCTGATTCCTGTGGGAAAAGAAAGGTTAACAGAAAAGGACAGAAAAGGGGCAGGGGAGAAACTCCTCTGACTGGAGACCATGGTGTGCACAGGTCCCACTCGTCTGTCTGCTGGGGAGGAGGCCTGGCCCTAGTTTGTGAGGTCCCGCTCATCTGTGTTCCTATAAATCTTTGTGAACTCTCTGAGATAAGCCCAGGGTCACCAAGCCCCACCCCACATCACCAGTCCAGCATGGGCTGACCCATTCCGACACCCAGTGCCAGTGTCTGCATCACTGTGGCTTGGGGCTATTTTTTTTTTTTTCAGAAGCACTGAAGGCTACTCTGCCTGTACACAACAGGTGGGATGTGCCAATGAAGGAACACTCCCAGCAGCAGCCCTCAGTCAATGACTGCTGGGAGTTGCAGAGAACCACAGTACTTCCTTCTCAGCCCACCGGGAACCTCCTAGCACCTCCCATGGCACCAGGCATCTTCACAATGCATTTACAGGTGGAAAAACTGTCTGTGCCACAGTCACATTCCTGCCAGCATTTCCCAGGGAGCTGAATAAGGAGAACACATGGACACAGAGAGGGGAACAACACACACTGGGGCCTGTCAGGGGGCATGGGGAGGGAGAGCACAGGATAAATAGCTAATGCATGTGGGGCTTGATACCTAGGTCATGGGTTGATAGGTGCAGCAAACTACCATGGCACAGGTTTACCTGTGTAACAAACCTGCACAGTCAGATTCTTGTTCTGGGTCAGCTTCTGGAGCAATGCAAACTGAGACCCCTGAACTCTTGAAATGTCAGTCAGGCACCTGGTAGGCAGGTTCCTGGACCTCTCGTTTTTTATTGACCATGTAGGAACTCAGATCAACTTGCCCTCACCTCTGCCCTGCAGTGGATGCTCTGGTAGGGAGATCAGATAAGGAAGCAGCCCTTTCCTATAGAGAGAAAGAAACCTCAAAACAGAGGATCTGGTAGTGATTTCCCGGAGCAGGGTTGCAAAGAGAACTCCTACTTTTAGTAAAGGAATAAAGGAAAGTTCCTGCCAGGAAGGATGATGATGGGATTTTGAAGGATCTACAGGAGCTGGAAAATCAAATGGGATCAGAAAAATCATACAAGTGGGAATATTCCAGGACAACATGGAGCACCACGAGTAGGTGGTCTTGGCTGGAGTGGATGAAGGGTTTATGAAGCGGAGGACTGGAAGAGAAAGTGGCAGAAGAACATTAGGAAGATGCAGGAGGCTGCTGGGCCCTATGCAGCACTCACAGAGGAATTTAGAATAGGTATGAAACATGTATCAATGTTCCGATCTATGGAATTAAATTGAAATAAGCCCTCCTCGGTGTAGCTTTGGACCCAAGCCATTCAAAGGCTTAAGGGAATAAAACAGAAAAAAAAAAAAAGATAAGAAATGAGCTCAACCTGTCAACTGTGATGATAACAGTGATTGCAACATTGATAAAGTGCTTTAGTAGAAATATGGAATTAGGAAGAAAATGAAATGAAGGCAGCATGGACTGTTCTTACTGACAGTGACACTGTCAAGCAGGAAGGCTTGACTGCTCCCAGACTGGTCATCCCCAGCCACCCCACACTTTCAGGTTCCCACAAGCCTGGGTTCAGGGTCTTAGTTTTTCAGGATAGGAACCCATCACATTGTGCTTGTTTAGCTGGATTCAAAATCTCCCATTCTGGAAATGATGGGAAGCCAAGGTCTTGAGTTCACTTTATTAGTTTTGGGGAGAGCAATAAAACAGTCTAAGATAGAAAGTCAGGGCAAAGGCAATTGCCTGTTCACAGGGTCTCTCCCACACACCTCCTTGGCTTGGTTTCATGGAAGTTGCATGCAAGAAATAAGTAAGACTTGTCCAAGACTCAGGCTGCCTAAAATCAGATCTCTCTATGTCTCCAAGCATCCTGGCAATGGTTCCTGGGAATGGTAAGTCCACTGTACTGAACAGGGATCGGTGCTGTGGTTAAAGATGTTTTTTCTTTTTTCCTTTTGGTGAATACTTTTGAACTTTTTATCAAAGTGTAATGTGCATATGGCTGTGGAGAAATAAAAATGCTTTTACACTGTTGGGGGGATGCAAATTAGTTCAGCCATTGTGGAAGACAGTGTGGCAATTCCTCAAAGGCCTAGAACCAGAAATACCATTTGGCCCGCCAATCCTATTACTGGGTACATACCCAAAGGAATATAAATTACTCTATTATAAAGATACAAGCATGTGTATGTTCATTGCAGCACTATTCACAATAGCAAATACGTGGAATTAACCCAAATGCACATCAATGATAGACTGGATACAGAAAAAGTGTTACATATACATCATAGAACACCATGCAGCCATAAAAAGGAACAAGATCATGTCCTTTGCAGGGACATAAATGGAGCTGGAGGCCATTATCCTCAGCAAACTAACACAGGAACAGAAAACCAAACACGGCATGTTCTCACTTATAAGTGGGAGCTGAACAACAAGAACACATGGACACACAGAGGGGAACAGCACACACTGGGACCTGTCGGTGGGGGCGGGGGGAGGGAGAGCATCAGGATAAATAGCTAATGCATGCAGGGCTTAATGCCTAGGTGGTGGGTTGATAGGTGCAGCAAACCACCATGGTACCTGTGTATATATGTAACAAACCTGTACATCTTGCAGATACATCTTGGAACTTAAAATAAAATTTAATTTAACAAAAGAAGGAAAATATCTACATTAAAGCCATCTATTCTAAGGAAAAAGAGTTGAAAATGCAACCAACTCTTGGCAAAATGTACAAATAAATCTTTGCTGTATTTTATTTCAAATACACTATTTTAAAATAAATACAGTGCACAAAACATAAGCACATAGCTGAATAACTTTTCACAAACCAAATACATCCATGAAATCAGCACACACATCACAGAATAACATTATCAGTACCCTCAGAAGTCTCATTAGGCCCACTTCCAGTTGGTACTCCCTCTCACCCAGAGGAAGTATTCTGACATCTGGATTAGTTCTCTGTTGCTTAAAACAACAGTATATGTTTATTTTCCCTCACAGTGTCTACGGATCAGGAGTTTTGGAGCAGCTTAGCTGGATGGTTCTGACTTGGAGTCTTTCATAGGGTTGTAGTGAAAATATCAACCAGGGTTATAATAATCTCCAGCCCGACTGGGGATGGAGAATCTGTTCCCAAGGTGGCTCACCCACAGGGCTTATCATTTGGGGATGGTTGTTTGTAGGCCTTTATTTCTTTCCCTTTAGTGGGGCCCCACGAAAGGCTGCTTGAGTTTCCTTCCAACATGGCAGCCAGCTTCCTCCAGAGAGTCACATGAAGCTCACCTTAGAAATCACATGGTATCACCTCCTGCCACATTTTATTTTTTTAGAAGCAAGACCCTAAGTCCAGTCTGTCTTGAAGGAGAGGTAATGAGGCTCCATTTATCAAAGCAAGGAATGTCAAACATTTTGCAGAAATATTTTAAAACCACCACAACTTGTAACACTGTAGATTGCTTTCACCTGTTTTTAATTGATATGCAGGAGATCGTATAGTATCAAATACAGTATGTATGTACTCTTTCGTGTCTGGCTTCTATCAGTCAACATTATGTTTGGGAAATTTTCCATGTTGTTTCATGTACTTGTGATTCACTCATTTGCATTGCTGTAGAAAATGCTACAGTATAACTATGCCATAAAATGTGTATCTATGCAATTGTAGACAGACATTGACTATCAGGAATAAAGTTGCCATGAAGAATTTAAATTTCTGTTGGCTTGCTTCATAGTTTAAGGCCAGCACATGACTGTGTCCCATGAGAAATTATTGTACATTGGCCTTCTCCACAAGGATGATCAAGAAACCTGTTACTCCCCAGGGAAAAGTTCTAAGTCCCACACTGACCAAAATTGAGACCTGGTACTAGTAGTCATAGCGACTTTGCCATTTGGGCAACATTTTAGTTCCCCTGCCCCCGTGAACTTTCTTTCAGAAAACACAAAGAGGTTAATTAGCATTAGTCACAGTTTAAGAATTAGCCAAAAGCCTCCCCTGTTTGCATGCTATCTTTTAAGAAGCTGAAGCAAACCCCATGGCATCTGAAGCCGGAACACTTCTCTGACTTGTCCTGTTATCTCAGAAAAGGCCTGGAGGAGACATGAGCAAATGAGTGTACTCATGGGTGAACCATCCAGTGGGAACAGAGTCTTGGGACAGACAAATATGAGGTTACCTAGCAATGCAGCATGACCAGGGAGAAGGGCCTTCAGAGGGCATCTCCAAACAGGCTGTGAAGAGCACACCCCTGAAAGGTGTCATTCCACATGGAGATAGAGAGGCAGGTGGCCCTGACTCCCAAGAAGTCCCTGGCAGAGGTGGAGCAGATGCGGGCACCAGGAATAACTTTAGGAGCTCTTTCTTTCTCCCAGAAAATCACTTCACTGACTTGCTCTTTGTAGCCCTAAACACTCATTTCTCTTCTCCTCACACTCACATTCCTCTAATCTTCCAGTGAGGAGGTCGAGCAGATGCTGTCCTGCCCTGGTCTCTTCTGTGCATATGGCCTCACTTCCACCTGCTGAGCGTGCACTTCAGTGCCTGAGACATTTCTTAGGGCACTGGAGTCAAGACAACAGCATGGCAGTCAGTTTCCCAGCTCTCCAACAAGGAGGCATCCTCTACCCACGAGTGCCAGGAGTTGATGGAGAAACACTGTGGCTGCCCCTCTGATATTGTTTGGCTGTATTCCCACACTAATATCATCTTGAATTGTAGTTCCTATAATCCCCACATGTCATGGGAGGGACCTGGTGGGAGGTAATTGAATCATGGGGTGTTTTCCCCCATGCTATTCTCACGAGTAATGATAATGAGTAAGTTCTTACAAGATCTGATGGTTTTATAAGGGGCTTCCCCCTTTGCTCGGTTCTCATTCTTATCTCTCCTGCTGCCATGTCAAGAAGGACATGTTTGCTTACCTTTCTGCCATGTTTGTAAGTTTCCTAAGGCTTCCCCGGTCATGCTAACCTATGAGTCAATTAAACCTCTTTTCTTTATAAAACACCCAGTTTGGGGTATGTCGTCTTTAGTAGCATGAGAATGGACTAATACACCCTCCCTCTTCCAAGAGGGCTCGGGGCTGTGTCCTGTGCAGGCTCCTGCAGTGAAATTCCCCATTGGGATTTGTCGTTAGTCACCCACAGGGGAAATTGCTTGATAAGATGCCATTTATTGGCTCTTTTTCTTCCTTGCCTCACCTATCCACCTACCAGTGTTTTTTCACCTCCCAAATAAACAAATTACAGTTGAGTCCTTTTCTCAGGTTCTGCTCTGGGACAACTGAGACCCACACAGGCGGTCCTCGGAATCATAGCTTTTAGCTCATTCATCGATTTATTCAATACACATTTATTGCTCTTTTGCCCTGTGCCAGGCATGGTGCTTGTTGCTGGAAACTCACTGAGAAACAAAACCCCAAAGGAGCTTCCCTTCCTGTTAGGAAGACAGGCAAAAACCAGGAAGCAAGAATATAATGATGTATAAGAGGGTGATTCTGCTGAGAGGGACTACTTGAGATTGGGGTGCCAGCAAGAGTCCCGCTGAGCTGCTCAGGTTTGAGATGCCTGGCCAATCTGGGCCTCTGTGGGGCTCTCCCCCAGGAATGCATGGTTGGTCACTGTTCCTCCCTGCCACTCCCACCCCCAATAGCTGGCTCCATGGCTGCCACTCACCATGGGCTGCTCCTTAGGGGAGACTTAGCCAAGCTCAGGTCCATGGGCCCAGGTGGGTTTCTTCCTATCACTGCATCCTCAGATTCAGGCTGCCCTCTAGCTCCAGCTCTCACCTGGCCGTAACAGTCTTCTAAAACCTGGATCCAGATGTTATAAGACATGGGCCACAGAACTGATACATGAGGGAAGAATAAAGACCAACGCTCATCAAGCTATTTCTATGTGCCAGACTCTACTGGGGGCTTCAAAATATGTGGCCTCATTAACTCCTGTTTGGAGTAGGTATTTTATCCCTGGTTTTAGAGGGGAGACTGACACTCAGAGGGGCAGAGTGATTTTTCTAAGTATCAGTGCTGACACACGCCAGGGTTTAGGCTCTGGTCCACATGTCTCCAAACCCAGTGTCTCCAGACCACAATCATACTGTGTGCACAACCCCTGACTGGAGTCTCTCCTGAGACACTTAACTTTCTTTTACGGACTCTTCACTCTCACCCTCATGTCCATGCTGGCTCAGTCTTATCCTTTAAGCCCTTATGATGTCTCATTCCTCCCGGAAGTCTTCTAAGAGGAACAATCAGAGACAGAAGTCAAAGACTGGAGCCCCTGGCTTGCTTCTGGGGGAACCTGGGCTGGAATTCAGCAGATGATATTAGAACGTCCCTGGTCATTGCTTCTTGCCTGCGTACAGACTGAATACCACTTAGGAAAGGGTCTGGAAGGCAAGGCTGGCTGGTGTGTGCTGGCCTCTCCCCCATATCCCAGGCTGGGCAGCCCCCACTGGGTTTCCATAGTGATGATGACAACTATGATGATGACCATATTGGTCATCACTGGGTGGCCACGTTCAGTGCTCAGCATTTTCTATGTAATATCTTAGGTAATTCCCCTGCAACCTGCTGCTCCACAATCAGGTCTGTTGTAAGATGTCTGTTCTCTAAAGGGGCAGGGCACAGACAGAATCAAGTGAGGATGACGCAGTGGGTTGTGCCTTGCACGGCAGTGGAGAGGATATCACTGAACTATCTAGACTCATTTTACAACATTCTCCTGTCATTCCTTGGGAAGTGTTCAACAAAGCTTCTTCCCTTTGCATTCATCTGAGCCTGGCTTCTGTCAGTGTATGCGCTTTTCAAAAATGCTGTCAATCCCCCACTTCTTGAATCAGTTAATTAACTAGTTGACTGTCTGTTTAAGCAGAGGAAAACCCAAATTGCGTAGGATCCCGCCCACCTCTCTGCAAGTCAATTCAGTAAACATTCACCGCAGCCCTGCTGGCTTGCCCAACACGGTGGCCACATGGGAGGGATGTGGAAGAGGTGGCCACCTGGGTCTTGCCCTTGGGAGACAGGTATGTGCCCTTCCCTGACTACCAAGCAGGAAAGAGCATGTCTGGTGTCAGCTCTGTCCTTATATAATCCAGGAATGACAGGAAGGAGTGCTGGCAGTGCAGAGGGGAATAGAGCTATGCCTTGCAGAACTAGGTTTCAGCTAAGAGAAGGGTGTCTTTCCCTTTCCTTCTGCAGCAGAGAGTGCAATGTGCACAGTTCACTGGGTCTGGTTAACTTGCACAGAAATTGAAGTGTGTTGGGAGAATCACAGCAAAGGCTGAAGAAAGTGAGATCCAGGTGACAGGAATTAATAGACAGCTACTTCAGGAAAACTCTGCTGGCATGAGATGGGTGTCAAGTGTTGACCTTACCTGTGTCTGTCCAGTTTGAAAGGGAAGGGAGAGGAAAGCGGGAGAGGGAGCAAGAGTGAGAGAGAGAGAGGTGTGGGAGAGAGAGGGAACCTCAATTATGCCCAGCCCCTAGTTGGGGAAGGGCAGAGCCCTTGGCCCTTGGACCCCAAAGATTGACCACAGTGCCTCAAGAGGACTGCCCCAAACCTAGTGTTTTCCCCAGAAGATGGAGATATGGATGCAAAGTGGATAAAGCTAAAGATACCTGCTCCAGGGCATGGGGGTTGAGGGTGCAGCTTCATGCCTCAGAGAGAAGTGTGTGAAGGGCCTGAATTTTCCCTGACAAACAACAAGACCAACTAGGTGATCACAAGCACTGGGTTCCTTCCAAAGTCTAAGGAATCAAAAGCCTCCCCCTCGGATGGTTGGGTCTAGGAGAAAGCAGCTGGGGCGTCTCTGGAACATGGATGAGAGACTGGAGGTGAATTTAGTGCTGTGGAAATTAGAGAGTCCAAAGAGTGGTAGTTGTGGGGTGTCCTTGAAATATTAAGCATAGAATTACTGTATGAGCTGGCCATTCCACTTGTGGGCACATACACACAAGAGTTGAAAGGAGGGACTTGATTGGATATTTCATTTGCACGCGCATGTTCATGGAAGCATTATTTACAATAGCCAAAAGGTGAAAGCAACCCAAAGAAATCCCTCTACATATGAAAGGATAAGCAAAATGTGGGCTATGCATAAAATGGGAGGTATTCCGCCTTAAGAAGGAGGAAAATTCTGACACATAGGACTACACGATGAACCTCAAGGATAAAGATAAGTGAAATAAGCCAGTTACAGAAGTACACCTTTGTATGATTCCACTTATATGGGGTGCCTAAAGTAGTTGAATTCATCAAAACAGAAAGTAGACATGTGCTTGCCAGGAGCTTTTGGGTAGAGGGAAATAGGTAATTATTGTTTAATGAATGTGGAGTTTGTTTGAGATCATGGAAAAGTTCTGGAGCTGGATTCACAACAATGTAAACATGCTTCATGCCACGGAACTGTACATCTGAAAAGGTTACAATAGTAAATCTTATATTATGTGTATTTTACCACAATTACAAAAGAATACAGAGACAGGGATGGGCTGCTTGGACCCTGTCACCAGAGACATTCAAGCAGAAGCTGTGTGACTCTAGATCTTGGTTCTGAAATGAGATTCAGATAAAAGATAGGGTTTGTCTCGCCCCTAAACTCAGGGTGATGCTGTGGAAAAGTGGCTTTTGCAGTCAGACAAAAATGGTTGAGTATCCCAACTCTGCATCCTAGGTTAGCTGTGGGACTTGGCCGAGTTGCCTAAATTCTCTAAGCCTTCCCTTCCTTCCTCATCTGTAAAATGGATGCTGCAATGACTACCATGCTAGTTAATTGTGAAGACTAAATGAGGCAATGTACCTGGAAACAAAACCCAATGAAACCCAATCAAAAACACCTGAGGACAACAGATACTCACAAATGACCCTGAAACATATGAAGATGCCCAAATTCACTCATAACAAGAGAGATTCAAATCACAAAGGCTCGATACCTGAAGATATCAATTTTGACCTATCAGATTGGAACATCCAGTGGTTTGAGAACCACTACATTATTGGAGAGGCCATAGTGAAAGAGCCACAAGTATTGCTGGTTCAAAGGAAAATGATGCCAACTCTGTGTAGGGCAGTTTGGCAGTGTTTATAAATATATAAAATCAACATTTCCTGGTGACCTACATTATGAGATATACGTCATATAATTATCTATCTATCTATCTATCTATCTATCTATCTATCTATCTATCTATCATCTGCCTGTCTATGTATCTAGCTAGAGGTTTTCATCCTGCCTCCTAACTCCCATAGCCATTACCATAATGTCAGGGCCTTAGACCTCAGAAGCAGACCTCAGAAAACAGAATCTCTCTCTGACCTTCTCCTTCCCTCCTGCCACCTGCCCCATACCCTGGAGAAAAAAATACTACACGGAGAGGCCAAAAATAATCTGAACGGACAGGCCTGGCTGGGTTTGGATCATGCACTTCTTGTCCAATCACATTTCTACATGTTGATCAGTCACGCCCACCCAGGGAAGTCTCCATAAAAGGTCCAAGAAGACTGGGTCTGGGAGTTTCTGCATGGCTGAATTTATGGAGGTTCCTGGACGGTGGTGCCCAGGGAGGGCATGGAAGCTCAGTGCCCCTTCCTTTGTACCTCACCTATGTATCTCTCCATCTGATTCATGTGTGATAGCCTTTATAATAAACTGGTACTTGTGTTTCCCTGAGTTCTGTGAGTCACTCCAGCAAATTAGTCAAGTCCAAAGAGGGGGTCATGGGGACCCAAACTTGAAGCCCTTCAGTCAGAAGTTCCAGAGGCCCAGAATTGCAACTGACATCTGAAGTCAGGGAAGTCTTGGGGACTGAGCCCTCACACTGTGAGATCTGACACTATCTCCTGGTAGATGGTGTCAGAATTGAATTGAAATAGAGGACACTCAGAGAAATGCAAGAGGCAAAGGCTCAATACTCTGAAGATATCAATTTTGACTTGTCACACTGGAACATCCAATGGTTTGAGAACTTACATTGTTGGGCGAGGTTATGGTGGAAGAGCTACATGTATTGCTGGTTTAAAGCAAAGTAAAACCAACCCTGTGTGGGGCAATTTAGCAATGTTTATAAATATATAAACTCAACATTTCACACTGCAGTGTCCACTGCAGAACTAATGGCTCACTTGGTGGTGTGAAGAACTTCCCACATATTTTGGGGTCGCAGAAGTCTTCTGTGATGATTGTTGTGAGCGGTGAGAGCAGGAGAAAACACAGTTTGAGGTTTTTTTCCTAAACACCTAGCAATTTCACTACTGGGAAATTATCCTACAGATATACCAACAAGTATACAAAATGACATAATACAAAGTTTTTTTTTTATAGTAGAAAAATGTGTAATATCAAAAAACTTAAAACAATTGAATATTCATTTATAAGGGACTGGTTAAATAAACTGTCATATCCACAGAAAAGGGACAGTGTGCAGCACAGGAAAGGACTGAGGAAGCTGTACTAATAATATTAAGTGACAAAAAACAAAATTCAAACAGTGTGCACAGTGAGCCACATTTTCTTGTGAGAGAGACAAAGAGGTCAAAATGATATCTGTAGTTGTTTCTTTTTGCCTAAAGAAACCCTGTGAGGATAAACACAAACCTAGACTAGGCATGGTGGCTCACACCTATAATTCTAGCACTTTGGGAATCCAAGGTGGGAGGATTGCTTGAGGTCAGGGGTTCAGTACTAACCTGGGCAACATTGTGAGACCCCATTTCTTAAAAAAATAAAAACAAAAAATAAAACTTTAGCCAGGTGTGGTGGTGGCCACCTGTGGTCCCAGGGCTCAGGAGGATTCCTTTAGCCCAGGAGTTCAAGGCTGAACTCCAGCCTGGGTGACAAACCAGACCACATCTCAAACAACAAAACAGTAACTAATAAAGCCAAGTAACTAATAAAAATAATTTCCTGTAGGTGAAGGGACTGGACTGGGACTGCGATATCTCTGGGTATACTTCTAATTTTTAGATCATGTTAATGCATTACTTACATAAATCTTAATGTTTAAAAAAATGCTAAAAATGAACTTAAAAAAACTTACGAAACTTCGTTGGATACATAAAAGAAAATTTAATGAATAAATTGGCATATTATGTTTCTATTGAGTCTAAGGAAAGGCTCAGTACTCTGAAGATAATCAATTTCTTTCAAATTAATCAATTAATTCAATGCATTTGTAATCAACAATGCAACATATAGAATCTGAAAGTATTATTCTAATGTTCATCATACAGAAAAGAAAAGAATCCTAGAATTGTCAGGACAGTTTTGGACAAAGATAATGAGGGGTTTATGTTATCAAAATATACCTTTATAGTAAAGCGTATTTTAAACACATTAATTATATTTTATTATTACATGGAAAAAGAAAGATACATCAATGGAAAAGAGTGCAGAGTCTGGAAACAGACCCATATGTCTATGAAAATTTACAGAATAATAAAAATAAAACAAGATCTTTAAATCCTGTTATAAAACAGAATAATAAAAATAAAACAACACTAATGCAGCTAAATGAAAGTAGGTTAGAAATCTACAGATTTAAAACAAAACTTTAAAAGCACAAGAATAAAATGCAGAATAACCTTTAGGGTTTGGGTATTAAAAACTTTCTAAAGCAGGAGAGAAAACTTAGACATGATAAACTAAAAGAGTGATCAGATTTTACCGGCAATTTAAAAATCACCATACATACAGTTGTTTCAATTTACCAATGACAAACAGAAATTAAAAATTTTTTAAAATTACTTTTTTTGTTTGTGTTCTTTTTTTATTATACTTTATGTTCTAGAGTGCAAGTGCACAACATGCAGGTTTGTTACATACGTATACATGTGCCATGTTGGTATACTGCACCCATTAACTCGTCATTTACATCAGGTATACAAAAACCAAGGGAATAGAAAGTTTGGAGTCAACATTATTAAATGCTGCTGAGAATTATGTAAAAACCAAACAAACAAACAAATACCGTATGACTTCACTTGTACAAGGTATCAAAAATAGTCAAACACATAGAAACACAGTTGAATGGTGGTTTCCAGGGGCTGGGGGTAGGTGGAAATGGGGAGTTATTCTTCCATTGTTATAAAGATGAAAAAGTTGTAGAGATCTGCTGTATAACATTTTACCTATAGTTGACAATACTATATTGTGCAATTAAATTTTTATCAGCAGGATAGATATCATGTTAAGTGTTCTTATCACAATAAAATCTTTTAAGAAGAAAATATTTGCAACAGTATTAAATTTTCACATCTAAAAATATAAATCTAATGAAAGGCATATGAGGCTTCTGTACAATAATTATAAAGTGTTATCATTAAATAATCATCTATATATTACCTATTATTATTTAATAATGAAATCATTATTACTAAGATCTAAATGAATGGATCTATATACCTTGTTCTTGGGTTGGATTTTAGCTATGCCAGTTCTCTCCAGATGATTTATTATATTTGATGCAATCTCAATAACGACATCAATATCTGTTTTTTGGAGAAAATTGGCAACCTGACTTAAATTTTAATGAAACTATAAAGGGCTAAGAATAGCCAAGATACTCCTTAAGAAGAAGAAGAAGGTGGAAGGACTTAGTCTTCTGGTTATTCAAAGTTATGATGAAACTACAGCAGTGAAGACTGTGGCATTGGCTCAAGGATGGATAAATAGACCAATGAACAGGAAAGACATCAGAGAGAGTCAGGGACACTTGATCCATGACAAAAAGCACACTGCAATGGGGAAACAATGTCCTTTCAATAAACACTGCTAGGCCAATTGAATAATATAGAGAAAAAGGTAACTTGACTCCCTACCTCACACCAACCTGTCCATATACAAAGATCAATTCCAGGTAGTTTATAAATCTAAGTATGGAAGGAAAGCAATAAAGCTTCTAAGGAAAACATCGGAGAGTTTTCTTACAGCCTTAGGGTAGAAAACACTTCTTAAGTAAGATATTGAAAGTACTGCCATAGGAGAAGATTGATTAATTGAACTGCATTAAAATGAAAAGCTTTTGTTCATTAAAAGACATCATGAAGAAGCAAAGATAAATCACACAGTGGGAGAATGTATTTGCAACGCAAATTACCAATAAACAACTTATTCCTGGAATATATAAAGAACTCCTACAAATCAATACAAAATGACACACAACTGTGCCAGTTATTAATTTATTGCCTCTCAGCTCCAAATTCACCCCATTTCCCCCTAGTTTGCTATACTGGAGCTGGGATCTGTACTCAGTTCCTGCTTTGCCCAGTGGCTTTATATCAGGCTGTGTCAATAGGGATCACTGATGGAGACTGCAAGAATGGAAGAGGGACAGGGATGTTTTCTCTCCCTGGATTTTGCCATTGGTGGTAAGCAGAACAGTCCAAGGTCTGTGAGTTCCTGCAGCATCTCTGTGACAGTAGGCATTTCTCATGGTTTTGGGACAGCCCAGCAAGCTTTGTCTTTATTGCAGAGGCATGTGACAAATTTCTGCAACAGCTGCATCATCTCAACTATCTGAATCTCAGCTTTTAGAGGCCTCTTTTCTAAGCTGCCAAGTTTCTTCCTTGGCTTCCTTTTCCTTCAGCCCCAGGAGTGGTCACTTTCTGCAGCTGCTACCCAGATACAACTTAGAGTCCTCTTTTACCTCTTTTGGTTATTGCCATCTCTTGCCTACTTAAGAAATATTTACAATACTTTTTTTTCTTTGTTCAAGTTTCTGAGCAAACTTGAAACTTGTAGTTGTTTCTTTTTGCCTAAAGAAAAGCATATTCTCCTAACTGAACCCTGGCATATGTAACAACCCAATAGTAAAATGGGAGGGACTCAAACATCCTTCATAAAGAGGATGCCCAAATGGCAAACGAACATATGAAAGAGCGCTCAGCTTTATTACTCATCTCAGAAATGCAAATTTAAGGCAAACACAATACCACTATCCAACCATCAGAATGGTTAAAATTAGAAAGACTCACAATACCAAATGTTGATGAGAATGTGGAATAGCCAAAACTCTTACAATGCTGATAGGTCCATGAAATGATGCAACTACTTTGAAAAAGGGACATTGTATATACTCTGTGTATACTATGTATACACCCAACTGCAAAGGAAAGATACACTGAAAAACACGTACAAGAATATTCATGGCAGCATTGTTTATAAAAGCCAAACTCTGAAATTAAAATCAAAACAACTCAGAGGTCCATCAAAAGTAGAATAGGTAAAATACGATACAATTATTAAATGCAATGTTATACAAAAACAGAAACAATCTGTACCTATGTTATATAACATGGATGAATTTCACAAACACGATACTGACCAACAGAAATAAGGAGCCAGGCACTGAGAAGTATATGGCATATGATTATTCTATATAAATTTTTCAAGGGCTAAATGCATCTTTTGGTAGTTATTGTTGCTTGGAAATCACTACCTTTATATGGAGAAAGGAGATATTGACTGGGAGGGTGTAAGAAGGGAACCTCCTAGCAGGTAAAATTTTTTATTTCTTGACCTGGGATATGTTCATTTTGTGAAAATTGATTGAACTCTCTCTTTTAAAATCATGCACTTTTCTGCATATATGTTATTCTTCAATTAATAAGTAAAAGAAGACAGAAAGAAAAGAAAAGGTAGCACGTTAAGACAAAATAGTTAACTATATTTTTTTAGTGAAAGTTTAGGATCCAATGCACATAAAGAGAGCTTCTATTTAAAAATGACAAACAACCTTAGAGAAAAATGAACAAAGATTATAAAAAACAATTCACATAATACATGCTATTTTCCAATATAAAAGGCAGATTCCCTTAGTTTCTCTCTTCGAAGCCTTGGAAATAGGTACTTAAACACCAATGGCCTTGACTACTCATTTGAATAGGAAAACAAAAGGCTGACAAAATGTTGGGTGGGGGGGATGTGGGAAAAGGGGCACTTTACCATCAGTTAAATATAAATTGTTAAAATGCTTTTGGAGGAAAATTTGGCCATATTTATCAAAATAAAAGCAGGACTAACCCCTGGTCCACCATTTCACTTCTAGGAATTCTCAAATAACATTCACGCATGTTTAAAAAGATGTAAGCAAAATAATGTTTATTGCAGCATTTTTGGTAACATAAAAAAGAAATGGGAAATTAAGTCTCTGTGAATCAGAAGAAAATCAAGTTTCTCCATACAATGGAATACTACATGCCTGGTAAAAATATAATACTACATCTGTGACTTGACGTGACAAAATCTAGTGTAAGGCTAACTCACGAAAGCAACTCTCAGATCAGTGCGTTAAACATTATAGCATTCATGCAAAAGAATTAAAGACTCAGGGTATGTTTGTAACGGTTGTTTTTCAAGTTTGTCTTTATAGCCTCATAGACTACTTAAATATACCATGCCAGAATATTTTTAAATCACAGCATTTAAAGTTCCCTCCGTGACGCCTGCTAGATAGTAGAATTCTTATTCCCTGATGTCCTAATGGCAGACTCTGTCTGATGAAAGTGATCAACACCTAACTACACAGGCATTTCAAACAACAGAATTTATTTATGAGAGGACAGGAAGGAGGCAGCAGAAATTCCTGTTCAGGAAAGAAAATCGTTAGAATTTCATTGAGCTTGTTTATTCTTGGCCTACTCCATGATTTGGAATACTTACTTGGATCATCTTCTATCGGTTTAGGGATGGTGGGATGCTCTCTGTCCTGGACAAGGCTGATATGGACCCACAGAAATAAAATGTGAGCCTCCTGTGTGACTTTAAATGTTCCAATAGCAGAAAAAAAGTAAAATGAAACCAGAGAAATTAATTTTAATAATATATTTTACTTAACCCAAGGTATGAAAACGATTATTGTCTCAACATTTAATTAATATAAAAGTATTAATGGAATATGATGTTTTCAATTTTTTGGTAAGATCTTCAAAATCTGGTGTGCACGTTGCACTTACAGCCCATCTTGATTTGAACGCTATGTTTTTCTTGACTTGATCTGTATTTAAATTTCACAAACTTCCCAGTAGATTCAAATACCTAAGTTGTTTTGAACATATCTAAGCATACGAGTTTTTCAAGAACAGAATCAGTTTCTTAAAATTTGAATTTAGACAGAATGAAGTAAAGTTAAAAATTCAGTGCCTCCGTTGCTCTGGCCATATTTCGAGTACCCAGTAGCCACATGTGGCCAGTGGCTCCATATTGGACAAGGCAAGTGGAGGCCATTCCTCCCATGCAGTCTTGGAGGTGGGTCTTGGCATTCTTGGGAACTGCTGCCCCAGCCAGCTGGGCTCCCTGGCCATGTGCTGGGATCTCGGCTCCTCTCTGCATCCTGAACACGTGGGAGCTGCAGGCACTGGGACAACCAGGCAAGGGCTGGAGCTCTGCCAGCTTCCAGGGCAGGCAGCTGGTCCCACTTGTCTCAGACACCTGGCTGCCTGACATTTACCCAGCAGCCTCAGCACCACCATGCAAAGCTGGCGAGGACAAACCAGGGTTCCTGCGGGCTGTGAAGGGCTCTGCAGAGGGACTGCATTCCTGGGGGATGAGCCTGACCTTGGGATGAACCCAATGGGATGACATAAGCCATTATTTCACAACATGGCAGTAATCAGGAGCTCTCTGTGAGCTGGAGTGGACCGTGGTTTCTGCTGAGAGCATGGCGGCTACAGGGGAAACTGAGGCAGCCCACGGCTCTGTCCTGCCCCAAGATCTCTCCTTCAAGACAGGTCCCAGAGCCTCAGCATCGTCAATCCCCAGGACACACATATCAGTGGCAAGAAGTTGTATTCCCTCTGAAAACGGAAGGGTTGCTTTTCCACATCTTGAGAAGTAGCTATTTTTCTCTTTCTTTCTTAAATCAGTGATGAAGCTTCTGTTCAAGATTCATTCTTGAGAACTGTGCAGAAGCTTCCCTCTCCTTGTGCTCTGGGCTGGGAAGACTACATGCTTCCATCAGTATTCTGTGTTCTCATTTTGGTGAAATTGAAATTTCACGGATTAAATCATCTCTCCTATGTACCCAGTGCATGCCATGGAGACAACCCAATAAAAGGCATGGTCCCCGTTCTCCAGGATCCCACGGTTTCATGGAGGAAGTCAAGGGAGACTTCTTTTATTAAAACAGTGGCTCACAACCTTGCCTGCACAGTAGAATCCCTGGGAAGTTTTAAAAGCTTCAATGCCTGGGTCCCACCACAGAGGTTCTGATTTAATTGGTCTATGGTGCAGCTTTGGCATTGGGATTCTATTTTATTTTATTTTATTTTATTTTATTTTATTTTATTTTATTTTATTTTTTGAGATAGAGTTCCGTTCTGTCACCCAGCCTGGAGTGCAATGGTGCGATCTCAGCTCACTGCAACCTTCACCTCCTGGATTCAAGCAATTCTCCTGCCTCAGTTTCCCGAGTAGCTGGGCTTACAGGTGCCCAACACCACACTCACCTAATTTTTGTATTTTTAGTAGAGATGGGGTTTTACCATGTTGGCCAGGCTGGTCTTGAACTCCTGACCTCAGGTGATCCACCCACCTTGGCCTCTCAAAGTGCTGGGATTACAGGTGTGAGCCACCATGCCCAGCCTAAAGGATAACTTTGGAGGCTGCCTTGAATACAGAAGTCCTGGGATGTGATTAGAGTTCCTGGGACCTAGTTGATGGTCCCTAAGGTCATGGAGTTGAGATGAAAAACTCACTCTCACCCAGACTGCACGGAGAATTACCTGGGAAGCTTTTAACATCCCCATGCTTGAGGTCAGGTGTTTGAGACTAGCCTGGCCAACATGGCAAAACCCTGTCTCTCTCAAAAATAAAAAAATTAGCCAGGTGTGGTGGCAGGTGCCTGTAAGCCCAGCTACTCGGAAGTCTGAGGCAGGAGAATTGCTTGAACCCGGGAGGCAGAAGTTGCTGTGAGCCGAGGTCATGCCACTGCACTCCAGCTTGAGCAACAGAGCAAGACTCCCTCTTACAAAAAAAAAAAAAAACAAAAAACAAAACAAAACAAAACAAAACCACAGGACAACAAAGTGATCCTTCAAAGTGTAAATTAGGTCATAGCCTTCTTGTCTTCAAAATTCTCTGTTGGCTCCCCATGTCCCTTTAAATAACAACCAAAGCCCTTGTGTCTCCTTCATAGTTCATATGATGGGCTTCCCATGACATCTGGGACCCATCGTCCATGCCCCTCTGCCAGCTTGCTCCCTGGGATCCAGCCACCCATGCCTCCTGGCCGTCCCTTCAATATCCCAGGCTCAGCCTTGACTTGGAGCTTTTGCACTGGGTGTTTCTTCCGCTTCCTCCTGTCTGGGGGACGGTCTTCCCCCAGAAATACATGTGGCCAAGTCTCTCTTCTCCTTCACACCATTGCTCACATGTCATCTCAATGAGGCTTTCTCTGGTCCTCTCCCAGCCCTGGTGCCCCTTTACCCAGTTCTCCATTTTCCAGGGTACTTGTCTCCTTCTAACGTACTATATGATGTACTTTCTAGCAATGTCTCTTTGTTAGCACCTGTCTCTCTTGCTGGGGATGTGTGTCTGCTTTGTTTGCTGCTGTATTCCTGGTACCTAGGATGTGCCTGATGTGAAATATGCTCTGGAAATATTTAACAAATAGGTGAAAATCTGGAGAGTCCTAATTAAGACAGATTTCTGCATAAATGAAGGTGATGATTTTAGATGTTTAATGTCCCCCATCCAGATTCCAATGAGAATAACAAAAGGACTATAGTAAGACTGATAACCAACATCTTCCTTGGAAAATAGGGAAGAGGGGTGCTACAGAAAGGTCAGAAACTGCAAGAAATTCCTACTAAAAATAGCAGAAGTCTAGGCGTGGTGGCTCATGCCTATAATTCCAGCTACTGGAGAGAATGAGGCAAGAGAATCTCTTCAGCTCAGGAGTTCGCGGCTGCACTGAGCTATGCTTGTACCACTTCATTCCAGCCTGGGAGACAGGATGAGACTCCCATCTCAAAAAAAAATCTAGTAAGTAAATGACAGGTTAAAAAATGAAGAAAAGACCCAAAAGAAAGGCACATCTGCTTGTCTGAGAAAGCAGTAGGTGTCAGGAGACTGGAAGAGACTATGGCAGATCCATTTACACTTCTGCATTGTAAGTATTGAGAACCGAGCTGTGGACAGGTCACACGCTTGACGTGAACTCCTTGTTCTTTAGCTGTTATGGGTCAACACCGTGGGACGTAGCTGCTCGGGGAGGTTCAAGGGTGAGTACAGTAGTGCCTCCTTATATTCGGGAGATACGTTCCAAGGCCCCCACTGCATGCCTGAAACTGTGGATAGTACTGAACCTATACATACCTACGATGAGGTTTAATTTATAATTTATTCACATAGTTAGAGATTAACAACAATAACTCATGATAAACCAGAAAAAAATAAGTAAAATAAGGGCTGCCAGGCTCAGTGACTTAGGCCTGTAATCCCAGCACTTTGAGAGGCTGAGGTGGGTGGATCCCCTGAGGTCAGGAGTTCGAGACCAGCCTGGCCAATATGGTGAAACCCCATTTCTACTAAAAATACAAAACAATTAGCCAGGCTTGGTGGTGGGCACCTGTAATCCCAGCTACTCAGAAGGCTGAGACAAGAGAATCGCTTGAACCTGGGAGGTGGAGGTTGCAGTGAGCCCAGATCGCATCACTGCACTCCAGGTTGGGTGACAGAGTGAGACTCCATCTCAAAAAATAAAAAATGAAAATAAATTTAAAATATAAGGGCTACTTGAATACAAGCTCTGGAATACCAGGACAGTGCATATGATAACCTATAAGTGACTAATGGGTGCAGAGTGTCTACAGCCTGGATACACTAGACAAAGGAATGATTCTCATCCCAGACAGGACTGAGCAGGATGGCATGAGATTTTTATCAGCTACTTAGAACTCCACACTATTTAAAAGTTATGAATTGTTTATTTCTGGAATTGTTCATTTAATACTTTCAGACCAAGGTTGACCCCGGGTAACTGATACTGTGGAAAGCAAAATCTTAGATAAAGGGGGACAACTGTAATAGCAGCCGTAAATACGAAACCCCAGGCATGGAAGTTTCCCGTCACGGACATGATTCTTCCCAAGGCAGTGGACCGGACCGCAGGCCTGGGAAGCAGTGGTATTCCACATTGGAAGTGGAGGCAGATCTAAAGGGGAAACTCCATATGGAAAGCTAATCCTTAGTGTTTGGCTTAAGCAAACACAGAAAAGGAATTGTAGCAAATTGAAATTTTCCTGCTTTGATCGTCTCCCGGGATGCTTTCTGCTCCTCTCCAGTCGCTGTAGAACTAAACTGGTTTGTAAACTTCTGTCAACCCATCTTTCAGTTTCAGATCTGAATGTATCCAGGTGGACAGGGAGGGACGAAGTGGGGGAGAATCAGCTCACACTGTTTGGGGCATTTACCTAGTTTGGTAGACTTCTTGTTTTAGCTTGAATAATGTGATCAAAAAAAGGTACCTATGAAAAGACTCTGCATTATTTAAGCAAAAGAATATGGCAGTTATAACATACTTAAAATATACTGCATTATTTACCATGTGCTTTCAGTTAAATTCAGAAAAAAATAAACTCTGTAACATGAAGGAAAAGATGTGAAAATGAGCAAACAGACTGAAATGAAATGGAGATTCCTGAATTACTAAAATCCGGTAAAGAAATAGAATCACAGTGCAGGTGAAAATGACATTATAGGCATTAAATGGCAAAAGTGATACCAGAAAAAAAAAATCAAATGAGGGATGCAGAAGGAAAACACAATAAGCTCCAACAGGGTAGAATTTTCTTTTTCAGCTATGAAGACAGACGTACTGAGAGTCAAGATGAGAGAGATGCGGAGGAGATAAGAGAAATATTGAAATATTCGTTCAAATATCAAATATTCAAATATCTGAATACCTAGATTTAAAATATAGGAAGAAACGGTGAACCAAAAAGTATCTACCACTGATATTCCCCAAAAGAGACAAGAAAATAAAACTGAATATGCTATCAAGGATATAATAGTATAAATGTATTTTGGATTTAACAAAGACATTAATCTGAAGATTCACATGGCTTTATATTGACAATATTGATGAGGTTCATGAAAAGTGATTAGTTTTGCACATAAATTTTGTTAAATATTTTATTTCAAAAGAAAGAAAAACTCCATAAAGGACAGAAAAGCCAACTAAAACAAGATTAGGCTGTTTTCTTACTTGTGCTCTGCGGTGTTAGGAGTGAAAGAATGATGAAACTTGGCTCATTCTACATGGCGAACTTGATGTCCAGAGAAAAAAACTTTTGCTACAGAAAACTTTAAAATGTGGCACATAGTCTAAGGCACAAAAGCAGGACAGGAGACAAAACCTAGGTGTGCCCTAGCTGGGTGGTCTGATCAGAGGCAGCTATACATAGAACCCTAGAAGTGAACTAGGGAGGAAACATACCCCACAGAGGAAATATAGAATATCCTTGTGGCTTGTCTTAGGCTCTAGTTAGAAGGAATAAAAAGAAGTAAGATTTTACTAAGAATTGCTAATATAAATCATTACATGAGTTTGGGACTGAAATTTACACTACCTATGTGGCCTGAAAATCTCCATGAAACTGTATTTTTAAATGATTCCAGATTGGCAATCCTCATATGTCTAGGAGAACTAAATTAAATCTTCTTTGGAAGATCATTTTAACTTCAGATTTCAAAAAACTCCAACAGATAAAAGTCCTGATAATGTGTATCCATAATCAGAAATTACAAATCACATGAGGCAACAAGGCTGCCATAGCAAAAATTAGCAAAAAAACCCCCCCAAAAAACAAAAAAAACTACAGAATTATCAGACATGCAAAACCTATAGCTACCATAATGATAAAATTCAGAATATTCTAAAGTATGTTTATTATGATTAAATAAATAAAAGAGTTTCAAAAGTGTGATTATGGAACTAGAAACTACGAAAAATTACCAGGAAACCTTTGAAAAAGAATGATAAAATCCCTAGGACTTAAAAAAACTCGGGGTCCAGGTTAAACAGACATAGAAAATAGAGTAGGAAAGTCTAACATGTCTTTTCAGAGTTCTAGAATAAACACATTGAGAGAATTGGGGAAAAGGTGATATTCGAAGATAAAGTGGCTGCAAATTTCTGAAATTGATTAAAAAATACTAATTGTCAGATTTCAGAAAGCACAACTTCTCCCAAACTGAATAAATGTACAGCTGCAAAACCCTCAGGGCAAAGAGTGGACACAAAATGAAGAGGAATGATGCATATTAATGATAACTTCTCTGGAAATGGAAATATCAATAGCCATGCTAGAAGCTAGAAAATAGAACAGTACCGTCAAAATTTTGAAAAAATATTACTCTAAACCTGGAGTTGCCAGGAGTAAAATTATATCTTGCAAGAATGAAGCTGAAATACATATATATCAACAAGAAAAAATTGTAGAGTTTAAAAAGAATAGGTGCTTAAAAAGGAAACTTCTGAAGTCCATTGTTTGTAATTCAGAGAAAAAAAATCTGAGGTGTAGGAAAGAATGGTGAGCAAAGAAAAATATATACATGTGGGTAGAACTAATTAAATAATACAATGTAAAACAAATAATATAATTTATTAAGTGTACAGTACAAACTGAGTAAAAATAAAATATTGGACAAAAACAGCATGTATCAGTGTCAGGTGTTAAATATTCTAAGCTGATTGTATCAATCTGAAAGGGGAAAATCTATTAATTAACTAGAAATGGGAAAACAGAAGATTAGACCAATCACCTACATTTAAAATACATCAAAAGGGTAGAAAATAGTGAAAAGAAACAAAATCCCCAAAATTAAATGATAGAAATATTATCAATTATAATAATCTTCACAATAAATGTAAATGAATTATACTTTCTAAGTGAAGAGCAAAGGTTTTTAGACTCCAATTTAAGGAAAATATTCTGTTTATAAGAGGAACCCCTAAAATATTCAGTCACAAAAGTTTGAAAGTAAAAGAATGAAGACAGGTACACTGCATAAAAACCAATGAGCCAAAAGGAAGTTAGTGTAGCAATATCAGCATTACAAAAACTTAGACAATAATTCAAAATGAACTACTGAATATAAAGTATATCACACCATATTGTGCCCCAAACGTCTGTGAATTTAATGCATAGCTTTACAATATGCAAATGAAACAATGAATATTACTGAAGCAGAACAAATAAATCCATCATCTTGCAGAAGATTTTAACACGTCTTTCTCAGCAACTTATAGATCAGGTAGAAGGCAAGTGATTGAATCTATAGAAAATTTAATCCATAAACTAACAAACTTAATTAATAGATAATATAAAATAACACTCTTAAACTGAGAAAAATTCTTTCCAAGGATACGTGGAATGTTTACTAAAATGAAACACATGCAGTAAGACAAAAATTTCAAAGAACTGATTTCATACCGAACACAACATGGTTAATTTGGAAATTAAAATTATTTTTAGAATCTCAGACATGGAACTTTAAAATGTGTCTCCAGGTAGCTCATTGTATCTATTAATTAGTAATTAATAATGTTAAAAATACTTTGGTTTATACACACACTCATATGTGTTTATAATAACTCTTGGAAAGCCAAGAAAGTTGCATCCAAAAAACTTTATACCATTTACATTGGACAAGAGGCAAATGTTAAAATAGGATAGAAATTAATAAAATAAAAAATGTTATGCTAGAGAAACTGAACAAAGCTACTATTTGGTTGTTTTAAAAGAATAATAAAATAGATCAATGGTGATTTAAAGAAAGTAGTTTATTTTTTCAACTTTATGACAATATGTGCAACATTTAACTGAAATAGATAAATTCTTTTAAAAATCAACTAATCTGACCAAAGGAGAAATCTTAAATTTCTAGAGTCCTATAGCCATTGAATACCTTGCATCAGTAGTTAAAAAAATAAATTAATTTAAAAAAAAACTTTCCACAATGAAACACTAGGCCCAAATGATTTTATAGATAAATTATACCGATGAAGAAATAAATAATCCTAAACCTTCACAAACACTTTGAAAAAACAAACAAACAAACAACAAAAGAAAGAGGCTACAATTCCCAAATTATGTTATATACCTAGCACAACACTGATGTATCAAAGCCAGACAAGGAAAATGTGTGAAAAAAGTTACAGGCTAATCTTACTCATGAATATGGAGCAGAAACCTAAATCCCTTCAGCTAATGACTTGTAAAAAGATAACATACAATGACCAAGTTAGTTTTATTTCAAGAATGCAAAGTAAATACCAAAATTGTAAAACTTCTAAAAGTTACTCATCATGTTACATTCAGAAGATCATGTTAAACTCTTTTATTCTGATTACTGTTTTCTAAGTCTAATTTTAATTCTCTTAATGTTTGCTTCTTATAATTTGAAGGTATGTTTTTATGCGCTTTCACATTTAGAATGGAGTGGTACATTCCCTTGGACTTATCCCTTTTGGATTATGAAATATATCTCTGTTTTTAGCAATGTTTGTTTAAAGTCTACTCTATCTGGTATTACTATGACTGCTCTAGCTTTTCTTGGTTAGAGTTTATATGATATGTCTTCTCTCATCCTTTCACATTTAACAACTCCGTGTTCTTACACCCCAAGTTGCGAGTCTTAAACAGGATATAACTTGGTTTTGTCTTTATACTCAGTCTGACATTCTTTGCTTCTTGGAGCATTTACCCATTTATATGTAACGTAATTACTGTTATATTGTGTTTATTGTCCTCCACTTTTTTTTTGTTTGTTTGTTTTCTACTTGACCCACTTGTTTCATGTTCTTTGGCCTCTCCTGTCTTGACTTCTTTTAAATCAATCAGACTTTTCATTATTCTCATTCCTTCCTTTATTAATTTATTGTTATTTGTTATTTTATTATTCTTTTAGTTTTTACCCTAGAGATTACATCATTTGTTGATGTGTTAGTGTCTAAAATAAGTCATTGCCTTTCCACTTCTTTGACTATGCTCAAAATCTGAGACATTTTAAGTTCACTTAAATGGGCATATTCCATTATACCCATCTAATGAGTTCCAATCTTAATGTATTTTAATTTTTTAAATTTCCATTTGTTTCTTTTTTTGAATATATATATATATATTTTCTTCTTTTGCAGTCTTGCTGTCATATATTTTAATTTCCCATGTTTCAAACCTCATATTATTAATACCATTACCTTTCTATACAGTTGATTTCAGTCCATGTGCATATATGTTCACTGTCTTGCTTTCTTTCCCTTCTTTCAATTCTGTGATTCCCTGCAGAATTACCATTTTTTTGTATTAGAATCAACTTGCCATTATTCCATCAGTTTTCATCAACACAAGCATCACTATCATATAGTTCAACCCAATATTACCTTAACTCATTTGTCTGAATAACCTGTGCGATTTTATAAGATGGAGTCTTGCTTTGTTGCTCAGATGGGAGTGCAGTAATTATTCACAGGTGCTATTGTAGTGCTACAGCTGCAAACTGCTGGATTAAAAAGGTTTTCCTTCATCAGCTTTCTGAGAAACTGGGACTGCAAGGCATCCACTACTGCACCTGACTGTGAGACTCTTGTCTGTTTTTTCTTTTGTCTCTTGGTCATGTGGCCCTGATTTTTGGTGTGTATACTATTTTCTTTAAATAGAGTTTTAATTACACAAAGCACACAAATGTTAATATGTGCCTTGCTGCCTTTTTTAGATATGTGTATCCCTGTGTAATTTCCACCTAGATCAAGGTATATAGGATTTTTAGCAGTTCAATAGGTTCCCTCACGCCCTCTACCAATTATTATCTCTCCAAGAATAGTTGGGGGAGTTATACTTACTTTAAATTTCATGTGAATGAAATCATAGAGTTGATATTTCTCCCTTAACTTTATGTCCGTGAGTTTATCCATGCAGTATCTATCAGGATTTTGTTCTTTTCATTTTGCGTAGTATTCCATTGCAAAATGGAATTTTTTCATTCAGTTGAAATGTATTTATACAGTTAAAAATTTTTACACAGTTGAAATTTTTTTCAAATATATTTATCCATTCTACTATTTATGGACACTTATTTTTCATCATGGTGCTTTTATAAAGAATGTAGCTATAAACATTCTGGTGCATATCTTTTGGTGGACATGAGCACTCATTTTGGGAGAAGATTTATATACTGGTAATTACAGTTGCTAGACCATAATATGTACGTATATTTTGATTTAGTAGGTATTCCCAAATAGTTTTACAGAATGATTGTGCCAATTTATATTCTTATTAGCAATTTAAGAGAATTCCAGCTGTTCTCCATCCTCCTAAACACCTGGTAATGTGAGTCTTTTAAATTTAGTCTTTCTTTTAAGTATATAGAAATGTCTCATTGAGCTTTATTTGTATTTCTCTGATGCTTGAACACTTTTTCATGTGTTTATTGGCTATTTCAAAATCCTCTATTGTGCTGGACAACAAGGTGAGACCTCATTTCTACTAAAAATACAAAAAATTAGCCGAATGTGGTGGCACATGCCTGTAATCCCAGCTACCTGAAGGGCTGAGGTGGGAGGATCACCTGAGCCTGGGAGATCTAGGCTGCAGTGAGCTGTGATCATGCCACTGCAGTCCAGCCTGGACCATAGAGTGAGACTTTATATCAAAAAAAAAAAAAAGAAAATCAATCCTATATTGTGAAATGCCTGTTCATCTTTCTTTCTTATTTTGTTAGGTTTATCAAAAATTTTTCTAATTTACCTGTAGAAACTTTTTTTTTTTTTTTTTTTTTTTTTTTTTTTTTTTTTTTTTGAGCGGCAAGTCTCGCTCGTCGCAGGAACTGGAGTGCAGTGGCGGATCTCAGCTCACTGCAAGCTCCCCTGCCTCCGGTTTCACGCCAGTTCCTGCCTCAGCCTCCCTGAGTAGCTGGGACTACAGGCGCCTGCCCACCTCCGCCCGGGCTAGTTTTTGTATATTTTTCAGTAGAGACGGGGTTTCCACTGTGTTGCCAGGCATGGTCTCGATCTCGCTGACCTCGTGATGATCCGCCCGTCTCGGTCCTCCCAAAGTGCTGGGATTACAGGCTTGAGCCACCGCGCCCGGCCAGAAACTTTTTTTTAATACTCTGAATGTGAGTTTACAGTTGAATGTTTGTACTGGAAATATCTCTTTCATGTTCATGGCTTATCTGTTTATTCTCTTACTGGTGTCTTTTAATGAAAAGAGATTCTTTATTTTGATTAAATCCAATAGATAAATCTTCTCTTTTCCAGTTGGAATATTTTTGGTCTTAATAAACAGATGTTTACCTTATTCAAAGATAATTAAAGATCTTTTCCTACTATGTATCTCCTAGAAAACTAGTTTATTTTTATTATCATATTTAGTTTATTGGTTCATCTTGAATTAATCTTTTTTGTATAGTATGAAATGGGTGTTGTGTTAGCCAGGAATCTCCAGAGAAACCCAACCAATAGGATAGACAGATACATACATACACACATGATAAAGTTTATTATAAGGAATTGTCTCACGCCATTGTGGAGGCTGAGAAGTTCCAAAATTTGTAGTCAGCAAGTAGAGATCCAAGAGCACTGGTAGTGTCGTTCCAATAAGGAGCCAGCAGGCTTGGGACTTGAGGATAAACAGTGTTTCAGTTTGAGTCTAAAGGTTGGAAAAAACCAATATTCCAGCCTAAGGCTGTCAGGTAGAAGAAATTTCCTCTAACTCAAGGGAGGGTCAGACTTTTGTTTTATTTATCCAGGCTTTTAATTGACTGGAGGAGAGACACCCGCATTAGGAAGTGTAATCTGCTTCACTCTTTCTACCGATTCAAATGTTAACCTCACCCAAAAACTCCCTCAGAGACACACCCAGAAAAACGTTTGACCAAATACCTGGGCACCCCATGGCCCAATCCAGGTGATACATAAAGTTAACCATCGTAAAGGTCAAAGTTGGCTTTTATCTGTGTGTGTGTGTGTGTGTGTGTGTGTGTGTGTGTGTGTGTACACATACATTTTTGTTTTTCATCATGGTGAATATTACACAAACATATTTTGTATGTCAGATAAATATAAAAGAAAGCTCAATAAGACACTTCTATATACCTATATGTATACACATACACACATATGTGTGTATGTCCATATAGATGTGTGTGTATATGTGTGTGTATATATGTGTGTACACATACACACATATATATTTGCCCTATCACCATTTCAAAAAATGACCATCTTATTTCCACTGAATTTTGTGTGTATGTCTGTATAAGATGGTTGTTAACACAATCAATAAGGTTGACTGAAAATATAGCTATATATATGTTTTTTAGTATTTTAGAATATTTTATATTTTTACTAAAGTAATAAATGTGTGTAGTTAAAAAATAATGCAGTATTAAATAATTCTGCTTCACTCCTTTATCCTCCCCTAGTCCTACTTCCTATAAGTGATGGTTTTCATATTTTTTCTGTTCTAATTAATACTTATGTTGCTACTTCTTGATTTATGAATGTTTCATATTATATACTGATTTCTTGTTTTATTAGTTACAATTTTTATTTTTACATATCCACCCCCCATTTCCCTTCCTCCATCTAATCAATAGATCTACATCACCATTTGTGATTAAATCATTAATTAATGTTTATATTGCTATGACCATATTGTTTTCTGACTAGACAAGCAGTATACAGTAATTGTTTTGTACAACTTTTTGCTTTCTTGGCACTGACAATTGCTTTGTTTCATAATTTAATTAGTGTTCTATGTATAAGGAGCCACTTCTCTCGAAGTGCTCCGAAGACCTGTCAAATACCTGTCAATAATTTTTCAAGTGTTCAGACACATTTTCAAGGACGTATATGCATCCCGCCCCCAGAGACTTCCTCGTATAAGCCTTGGTGAACTTGGTCTCCCAGCTTACAGTGTTACAGCAGAGAAGTAGAGTTTTTATCTCATTTCCTATTCCTTTGTATATAGCCAGTTTGCATTTTGATTGTTTTCCTCTTGGAATCTCTTAGGTTCTACTTTTCATCCCTGGTGTTCTGAAATTGTGTGATGCTGCATGTGGCTGGCATAGGTCTTTTTAATTTAATTTAATTAACATTTTGCACATTTCCCCGTATGCTTCATGGGCTCGATCTGGCCATTACTCAGTAATTACTCAGCATTATTTATTTGATGATATTCTTCCCACAGTTTTCTCCTACTAGTCAGGTGTGGGAGCTCCTGGATGGATCTAACAGGCTTTTCACTGTCTCTCTCCTTATATTCATCTCTTTATCACTTTAATTCTACTATCTATTTTATTCTCTTCCATCTATTGTCTGTTCCTCCAAGTTCTTTTTCTATTTGATTATTTGCTTTATTTTTTAAATTTTAATTAATTATTTTTTTTTTAAGAGACAGGGTCTCACTCTGTTGCCCAGGCTAGAGTGCAGTGGTACGATCATGGCTTACTGTAGTCTCCAACTCCTAAGCTCAATTGATCCTCCCACTTCAGCTTCCTGTGTAGTTGGGACTGCAGGACACGCCACCACACCCGACTTATTTTATTTTTTATTATTCTGTAGAGATGGAGTCTTGCTATGTTGCCCTGGCTGGTCTCAAACTCCTGGTCGCAAGCTATCCTCCTTCCTGGGGCTCCCAAAGTGCTGGCATTACAGGTGTGAGCCACTATGCATGGCTGCTTTAATTCCTGTGTCCCTTTTTGTCTTGGTCTATGCCTTTCATGTCGAGTCTCTTCTCTCAGGTATCGGGACTTTGAGCTGCCCGTTCATATTTAGCAGCAAGACTTTAAACTCATTGGAAGTTCTGGGTATCTGCATCAGCTATCCACCTCCACCATGGTGCAGTTAGATGGTCAGCTTTTTTGTCTCTCTGGTACACAGCCCCGCTAATGACAGGCCTTATAAGCCTTTTTATTTGTGACCACTTGGTTTCTCCTGAAAATAATCCTGCAATCTCCCCACCTAGTGGTAGGGGTTATGCCCAGTGACTGACTCCTGGGAAGAGGGCAAGGGAAGAGAGGAGGGGAGTGAGCATTCTGGATGTAAACTTACTTATTCCTGTTGTGGTTTCCCCACATCTGCAGCCTCTCAATTCCAAAGATAATAAAACTCCTATTCCCTGCAGAGATAGGAATGGATATTTCCATGGCCACACATGGAAGACAAGGAGATTGGAAAAGACATAGGGGTGGCACCTAACTGCTCAGTACAGATGTGCAACCTTGGAAACTGGTGCCCCCAAGTCCCAAACCTCCCCAGAGTCCCGTGGGGAAAATTAATTTGTTTTTAACTGTGACTACCTCTGTAGGCACAAATATTTCTGTTTTCTTAGCCCTCCTGACTCGTTTACCCCTACTCTGTTTTCTGTCTTTGAAATCTAACTTACTTCTATGAACACTGTTGATTCATCCTCTATTATCTTTATCTTTGTGGGTTATTATTACTTCAGTTACTTCACTCTTGCACCAATAGAGTTTTGGGAGAGTAAAACAATTCTTATTTATATCTAAATCTCTTTACACACACGCAAACACACACATAATTATTCCCAAAATAAACAGAGAATGCTTATTTAAAAATAAAACTTGTGCTTTCACAAAGATTGACACAAAGAAAATCTCAACCAACTATAAAAGGTAAAAATACAAGCCCATATTCTGTGACTAAAATACAATAAAATGCATGGCAAAATACTAATCCTATCCATTTGTCAACAACAGCAACTGTTACCAGCCCTGCTATTATTATTATAAATATTATTATTACTACTAGTAGTAAATAACTCCTGGAATAAAGAGGAATTCAGAATAACTTATAAACGCTTTAAAAATGAATAGTAATGAAAACATTACATGTAAAGATCTGTGAATACACACATGTATGTGTATAGTCTAACACACATATCAGAAAATAAAGAAAATTAAAAAATAAACCTAAAAAATTAAAAAAAATAAAATACATAAACCTAAAACTCAAGAAACTAGAAAATTGATAAAAAAATAAACTGAAATTCTACGTGACTATTTCATAAAGATAATGGGAACAATTACTAAAATAGAAGTTTAAACAAATAAATCAAAACTCAGAAAGGTTGCTTAATAAGATTAACAAAAATCAAAATTTTCATAAGCCTAATCAACAAGAATAAAGAAGGAAAAAGTAAACAACGTTAGAAAAAATGGGGTAGACGCATAAAGATGGAGAACATTATGAAAAGTTATGTGTAATCTACACACGGCTTTATGGTAACAAATGTGAACATTTAAACCAGGTTTTTAAAGATAATAAAAGTGGAAAAAAATCAACTAAAGGTAGGATCGACTACCTAAATATAATTAAGAACCATAGAATAAAATGAAAGGGACTCACATATCAATACCTAAAAATGTTAACAGGATCAGATGGCTTTATGGGTAAGTTCTACCAATTTTTTTTTTTTTTTTTTTTTTTTTTTGAGATGGCGTCTCGCTCTGTTGCCCAGGTTGAAGTGCAGTGGCCCAATCTCAGCTCAGTGCCAGCTCCGCCTCCTGGGTTCATGCCATTCTCCTGCCTCAGCCTCCCGAGTAGCTGGGACTACAGGTGCCCACCACCACGCCTGGCTAATTTTTTGTATTTTTAGTAGAGACGGGGTATCACTGTGTTAGCCAGGATGGTCTTGATCTCCTGACCTCGTGATTTGCCTACCACGGCCTCCCAAAGTTCTGGGATTACAGGTGTGAGCCACTGCGCCCGGTCTATTCTATGAAATTCTTACTGAATAAAAATGATACTATATACCCTATCAACTCTTTCAGACCAGGAAAATAAAAATGTAAAGCTCCTCAACTAATTCTAGAATCCTAGTTTAACTTCACACCTAAACCCAATAAAGAGCTTTTTACAATAGTCAACAAACCAAGGAAAAGGAAAGAAAAAAAACTAGCCATGCTTACATTTGAACATATACTCAAAGATACTCAAAGAAACAATACAGATACTATTATAACAATAATATAAAAAATAGCAAGCTTCGACTCACTGTGGTTAACTCAGGAAGATAGAATGGATTCAACCTTAGAGAATCTATCTTATAATTAACTAACTTAAAAGATTGAACAGAAAAAAATGTGATAATCACAAAAGATGATAGATTTTAGTGTTCATTCTTATTAAAATTATTAGCAAGCTAGTTATAACAAGGAAGATACTTGTTAAAGTAAGAATTAAGAATCACAGCAAATATTTTAAAATAGTAAAATATTGGAAGTCTTTCAGTTTAAGTCAGAAACAAGAATGCTAACACTCCCTGCAGCTTTTCACATTCTTCTCAAAGTTTTAGCCAGACAACAAAAGAGATTGCAAAATCGAAAAGAAAAGAAAGATCGCCTCTAAATAGTTGACTTAATACATGAGTTTAGTATGAGATTAAAGGAAAAAGTTCACCATACTAATAACTTTCCTCAGCTCCAGCCATCGCCAAGTAGAAAACATAATTTAAAAAAGATGCTAATCTGAAAAGAACCCAAGTAATAATTAACTAAATTCTTAGGGAAAATACTTTTCTTTTCAAAGTTTTCTTCGGTGATCTTATTTGAGTGTCAGGCTAACGTACTGAACTATTTATTTGCGTTATGTGTGTGTTAGTTTGTGTGTGTGTATTTGTATGTGTGTATTGGTTTGTGTGTATTTGTACTGGTTTATGTATGTGTGTGTGTTGGTTTGTGTGTATGTGTAATTATGTGTGTAAGTGTGTATTGGTTTGTGTATGTGTGCATCAGTTTGTGTATATGCGTATTTGTATGTGTATGTGTGTATTAGTTTGTGTATTTGTGTATTGGTGGGTGTAGGTGTATTTGTATGTATATGTCTGTATTGGTTTGTGTATGTGTGTATTTGTGTATGTGTGTGTACTGATTTTTGTGTGTGTATTTGTATGTGTGTATGTATATTTGCCTGTATATGTATCGGTTTGTGTATTGGTTTTTGTGTGTGTATTGGTTTGTGTATGTTTATTGGTTTGTATGTGTGTACCGATTTGTGTGTGTGTATTGCTGTGTATGTGTGTTTTGGTTTGTGTGTATGTGTGTAGTGGTTTGTGTGTGTAGTGGTTTCTGTGTGTGTATTGGTTTGTGTGTATGTGTGTAGTGGTTTGTGTGTGTGTATTGGTTTGTGTGTATGTGTGTAGTGGTTTATGTGTGTATCGGTTTGTGTATGTGCATACTGGTTTGTGTGTGTATTGGTTTGTGTGTAGTGGTTTCTGTATGTGTGTGTATTGGTTCGTGTGTTTGTGTATCGGTTTGTGAACATGTGTATTTGTATGTGTATGTGTGTACTGGTTTCTGTATGTGTGTACTGGTTTGTATGTATGTGTATTGGTTTGTGTATGTGTGTATTGGTTTGCGTAGCGTTGTGTGTGTACGTGTATTTGTGTGTGTGTGTGTGTATTGGTTGGTATATGTGTGTTGGTTTGTGTATGTGTGTATTGGTTTGTGTGTATGTGTATTGGTTTGTGTATGTGTGTTGGTTTGCGTGTGTGTATATTTCTCCTTTACTCTTCCTCTGCCATCCCATGAAAGTGGACCTTTTCCTGTACTAACTCAAGACAGGTACTGAGCCCAGGGCTGAAAAGGGAGCTGTCTGCAGCCTGCATTCTTCCCTGCTTTCTCAGGAGCTCACGGAAGAGGTCATGCTGCCCACCAGTGCCAAACACCAGAGAAGAGAGGAGGCCTTTGAAGATGACAGGGAGGTAAGAGGACATGCCTTCTGCTGTTCTGAGGAGGAGGTCAGAGTCCAAAGAGAGCAAGGACACAACAGGGCTTCACCTGTGGGATGTGAGGAGGCCTCAGGATGATGACTCATACTTCACCTGTGAAGGCAGGGCCCTGGGGTGCTGATTGCCAGTCTCCACCAAGGCTGGGCATGGACGCAAGAGTGACCTAACTTAAAGGGACATTCCGGGTTTGGGAAGGAGCATAGCTGGGGTGACTTGGATAGCTTTAAGCATCAGAGGCCCCTCATCTCTTTTCCCTTTTGGACCCTAAAGGAGACAGGATGGCTGGTGGTTAAGAATCTGGCATCTGAAGTCAGCCATGTGCTGAGGGCAACAAGATACAGAGCGGGAGCCCATGCCCTTGTGGACAACGCAAGGCCGCCATGACACCTGTCAGGGCCAACGCTGGGAAGAGAATCAACGTCCACTTTGTTTTAGGTTTCCTCTTCTGTAAACTGCAAACGGTCCTCATAGCATCTTTGTGAGAATGGAAAAGCTAGGATGTCTAGTGTGCTTGGCACAGTTGTTAACATGTCATGAACACCCCAAACGTGTCAGGCATTATTATTATTGTTATTGTTGTTGTCATGAATAACATCAAATCAAAATATATGCTGAAATCCTAAGAGAAACATAAAGATAAATAGAGAGAAGCATTAACACTGGTGGTAGATTATAATTGCATTTTTCTGATTTGATACCATATTTTATTCTTAGCTCACTTAATATATCAAAGTCAGAGGAGTCTATTGATAAAACTGATTTTAATAGTAATATATCAAACCTTGCAGAGATAATGCTTGCTTTTTTTTTTTTCTAGTGCCCATGGAATATTTACAGCAATAATTACATTCACCCTTTAAAGGATCTGAATAAATTATTTAAAATGTTGTAATGCCTGTATTGTCTAATTGCCATACAAACTATATATAAATGATAGAATTTAAATGAGAAACTTCTTGAAATTTAATAAACATTCCTATGTAACTCAGTAAAAGGTGGCACACAGCTATAAGTATAGACTATTTGTAAAATAATGAGACAACAACATATGAGCTGCAGCCAAAGCTGTACTTACTATTACAATAATAATCTTAAATGTTTTTCATATTGAGCAAGACAAAAATAAGTATACTGACCATTACATTCAACAAATCAGCAACAAAACCGGGAAGCATAAGAAAAGTGGGAGGAAGGAATTAACAGAAATAACAGCATAAATATGCATTCAGCAGAATTGCTATAAATGAGATTGGTTTCTCTGAGATGACAAATAAAATATTCAAACCCAAGAAATCTAATCAAGAAAAAATGATACCAAAATAGGATTGAGAATAAAGATATAATCACAAATACAAAGAGGATTTACAGACTTTTAAGAGATTTCTATGAACAACTCTGCTAAAAATGGAAATTGCATAAAATTGATCATGTTGCAAGAAAAATGCATTTAAAGTGGCTTATGAAAATCTAGAAAATACAAATAAACCAGAGACTCTTAAAAAATAAAGGATTGTAAAAGAACTACGTGTGTATTTCTATGTGTGTGTATATATCAGTTCTATAAGGATGCTGGGACCAGAGGGTTTTACAGGCAAAGTTTATCAATCCTCTAAGGAAAAGGTAAATTCACTGTATTTTAACTATTATAGAGAATTGAAAAGTTGGAAAGGTTACTCTCTCTGTCTCTCTCACACACACACACAGAAATTTAAAATGAAGAGAATATATTCTGAAAAAGAGGAAATACTGTGTTTGGATAACATGATAACCTACCTGGAAAATTCAACAAAATCAACAGAAAAACTGCTTGAATTAACAAGAGAGCTAAGGGGAGTGGAATATTAAATAATGTAATATAAAAATAATCACTATCAGAGATAACCTGTTGATACATTTAATTTAGAAAATTCCTATTTATTACAACATCCCTAAACAAAGATTGTTCAGAAATAAATTCAACAAGAAATGTGCAGGACCTATATGTGGAAAAAAAATCGTACAAAATTTTACCCAGGGCTGCACAGGTCAACACACCAGGACGGACAGGGTTGCAAGTCCTAGGCTCAAGGAAAGAGATGCTGATATCAGATCACTGGGTTGTGATTTGAAGATTCAGGTGCTGAGTACAGGTCTTTTTCATGACTGGGTATCTCCTCAAAGGAAAGAAATGGATCTACTATTAATAAAAAGACACTGGCATGCACATATTTATTGCAGCACTAATCACAATAGCAAAGACATGAAATAAACCTATGTGCCCATTACGGGTGGATTGGATAAAAGAAAATGTGGTACATATACATCATGGAATACTATACAACCATAAAGACAAATCAAATAATGTCTTTTACAGCAATTTGGGTGGAACTGGAGGCCATGATTCTAGGTGAAGTAACTCAGGAATGGAAAACCGAATACCACATGTTCTCACTTAAAAGCAGGAGCTAAATATTTTGTCCAAATGGACATAAAGATGAGAACAATAGACACTGAGGACCCCCAAAGGGGAGAAGGAAGGGAGGGGAGCAAGGGCTGTAAAACTATTGGGTACCAGGCTCACTACCTGGGCAATGGGATCAATAGAAGCCCAAATCTCAGAATCAGTCAATACACTCATGTACCACACCTGCACATGTATGTTCTAAGTCTAAAATTTATAAAAAGTAAGAAAAAAAATCAATAAAAATACAATCTAGATACTATTACAACAAAACAAAACAAACATGTTTTTGTTTGTTTGTTTGTTTTTTGTTTTTGAGACGGAGTTTTGCTCTTGTTGCCCAGACTGGAGTGCAATGGCTCGATCTCGGCTCACCGCAACCTCTGCCTCCCAGGTTCAAGAGATTCTCCTGTCTCAGCCTTCTGAGTAGCTGGGATTACAGGCGTGTGCCACTAGGCCCGGCTAATTTTATATTTTCAGTAGAGATGAGGTTACTCCATGTTGGTCAGGCTGGTCTCGAACTCCTGACCTCAGGTGATCCACCCACCTCGACCTCCCAAAGTGCTGGGATGACAGGCGTGAGCCACCGCACCAGGCCGAAAACATGTCTTTTTCAAGTCTTTGGGAGACTTTCAATAAAGAAATTAGTGAGAAATTCCCAGAAGCCTGGATACATGTAAATAAAGTGAAGCTGATGAGGACCGATCCTGTGTTGGGAAGACGGGTCCTCCCTAGTTGAGATNGGTTTGTGTGTAGTGGTTTCTGTATGTGTGTGTATTGGTTCGTGTGTTTGTGTATCGGTTTGTGAACATGTGTATTTGTATGTGTATGTGTGTACTGGTTTCTGTATGTGTGTACTGGTTTGTATGTATGTGTATTGGTTTGTGTATGTGTGTATTGGTTTGCGTAGCGTTGTGTGTGTACGTGTATTTGTGTGTGTGTGTGTGTATTGGTTGGTATATGTGTGTTGGTTTGTGTATGTGTGTATTGGTTTGTGTGTATGTGTATTGGTTTGTGTATGTGTGTTGGTTTGCGTGTGTGTATATTTCTCCTTTACTCTTCCTCTGCCATCCCATGAAAGTGGACCTTTTCCTGTACTAACTCAAGACAGGTACTGAGCCCAGGGCTGAAAAGGGAGCTGTCTGCAGCCTGCATTCTTCCCTGCTTTCTCAGGAGCTCACGGAAGAGGTCATGCTGCCCACCAGTGCCAAACACCAGAGAAGAGAGGAGGCCTTTGAAGATGACAGGGAGGTAAGAGGACATGCCTTCTGCTGTTCTGAGGAGGAGGTCAGAGTCCAAAGAGAGCAAGGACACAACAGGGCTTCACCTGTGGGATGTGAGGAGGCCTCAGGATGATGACTCATACTTCACCTGTGAAGGCAGGGCCCTGGGGTGCTGATTGCCAGTCTCCACCAAGGCTGGGCATGGACGCAAGAGTGACCTAACTTAAAGGGACATTCCGGGTTTGGGAAGGAGCATAGCTGGGGTGACTTGGATAGCTTTAAGCATCAGAGGCCCCTCATCTCTTTTCCCTTTTGGACCCTAAAGGAGACAGGATGGCTGGTGGTTAAGAATCTGGCATCTGAAGTCAGCCATGTGCTGAGGGCAACAAGATACAGAGCGGGAGCCCATGCCCTTGTGGACAACGCAAGGCCGCCATGACACCTGTCAGGGCCAACGCTGGGAAGAGAATCAACGTCCACTTTGTTTTAGGTTTCCTCTTCTGTAAACTGCAAACGGTCCTCATAGCATCTTTGTGAGAATGGAAAAGCTAGGATGTCTAGTGTGCTTGGCACAGTTGTTAACATGTCATGAACACCCCAAACGTGTCAGGCATTATTATTATTGTTATTGTTGTTGTCATGAATAACATCAAATCAAAATATATGCTGAAATCCTAAGAGAAACATAAAGATAAATAGAGAGAAGCATTAACACTGGTGGTAGATTATAATTGCATTTTCTGATTTGATACCATATTTTATTCTTAGCTCACTTAATATATCAAAGTCAGAGGAGTCTATTGATAAAACTGATTTTAATAGTAATATATCAAACCTTGCAGAGATAATGCTTGCTTTTTTTTTTTCTAGTGCCCATGGAATATTTACAGCAATAATTACATTCACCCTTTAAAGGATCTGAATAAATTATTTAAAATGTTGTAATGCCTGTATTGTCTAATTGCCATACAAACTATATATAAATGATAGAATTTAAATGAGAAACTTCTTGAAATTTAATAAACATTCCTATGTAACTCAGTAAAAGGTGGCACACAGCTATAAGTATAGACTATTTGTAAAATAATGAGACAACAACATATGAGCTGCAGCCAAAGCTGTACTTACTATTACAATAATAATCTTAAATGTTTTCATATTGAGCAAGACAAAATAAGTATACTGACCATTACATTCAACAAATCAGCAACAAAACCGGGAAGCATAAGAAAAGTGGGAGGAAGGAATTAACAGAAATAACAGCATAAATATGCATTCAGCAGAATTGCTATAAATGAGATTGGTTTCTCTGAGATGACAAATAAAATATTCAAACCCAAGAAATCTAATCAAGAAAAAATGATACCAAAATAGGATTGAGAATAAAGATATAATCACAAATACAAAGAGGATTTACAGACTTTTAAGAGATTTCTATGAACAACTCTGCTAAAATGGAAATTGCATAAAATTGATCATGTTGCAAGAAAATGCATTTAAAGTGGCTTATGAAAATCTAGAAAATACAAATAAACCAGAGACTCTTAAAAAATAAAGGATTGTAAAAGAACTACGTGTGTATTTCTATGTGTGTGTATATATCAGTTCTATAAGGATGCTGGGACCAGAGGGTTTTACAGGCAAAGTTTATCAATCCTCTAAGGAAAAGGTAAATTCACTGTATTTTAACTATTATAGAGAATTGAAAAGTTGGAAAGGTTACTCTCTCTGTCTCTCTCACACACACACACAGAAATTTAAAATGAAGAGAATATATTCTGAAAAGAGGAAATACTGTGTTTGGATAACATGATAACCTACCTGGAAAATTCAACAAAATCAACAGAAAACTGCTTGAATTAACAAGAGAGCTAAGGGGAGTGGAATATTAAATAATGTAATATAAAATAATCACTATCAGAGATAACCTGTTGATACATTTAATTTAGAAAATTCCTATTTATTACAACATCCCTAAACAAAGATTGTTCAGAAATAAATTCAACAAGAAATGTGCAGGACCTATATGTGGAAAAAAAATCGTACAAAATTTTACCCAGGGCTGCACAGGTCAACACACCAGGACGGACAGGGTTGCAAGTCCTAGGCTCAAGGAAAGAGATGCTGATATCAGATCACTGGGTTGTGATTTGAAGATTCAGGTGCTGAGTACAGGTCTTTTCATGACTGGGTATCTCCTCAAAGGAAAGAAATGGATCTACTATTAATAAAAGACACTGGCATGCACATATTTATTGCAGCACTAATCACAATAGCAAAGACATGAAATAAACCTATGTGCCCATTACGGGTGGATTGGATAAAAGAAAATGTGGTACATATACATCATGGAATACTATACAACCATAAAGACAAATCAAATAATGTCTTTTACAGCAATTTGGGTGGAACTGGAGGCCATGATTCTAGGTGAAGTAACTCAGGAATGGAAAACCGAATACCACATGTTCTCACTTAAAAGCAGGAGCTAAATATTTTGTCCAAATGGACATAAAGATGAGAACAATAGACACTGAGGACCCCAAAGGGGAGAAGGAAGGGAGGGGAGCAAGGGCTGTAAAACTATTGGGTACCAGGCTCACTACCTGGGCAATGGGATCAATAGAAGCCCAAATCTCAGAATCAGTCAATACACTCATGTACCACACCTGCACATGTATGTTCTAAGTCTAAAATTTATAAAAGTAAGAAAAAAAATCAATAAAATACAATCTAGATACTATTACAACAAAACAAAACAAACATGTTTTGTTTGTTTGTTTGTTTTTTGTTTTGAGACGGAGTTTTGCTCTTGTTGCCCAGACTGGAGTGCAATGGCTCGATCTCGGCTCACCGCAACCTCTGCCTCCCAGGTTCAAGAGATTCTCCTGTCTCAGCCTTCTGAGTAGCTGGGATTACAGGCGTGTGCCACTAGGCCCGGCTAATTTTATATTTTCAGTAGAGATGAGGTTACTCCATGTTGGTCAGGCTGGTCTCGAACTCCTGACCTCAGGTGATCCACCCACCTCGACCTCCCAAAGTGCTGGGATGACAGGCGTGAGCCACCGCACCAGGCCGAAAACATGTCTTTTCAAGTCTTTGGGAGACTTTCAATAAAGAAATTAGTGAGAAATTCCCAGAAGCCTGGATACATGTAAATAAAGTGAAGCTGATGAGGACCGATCCTGTGTTGGGAAGACGGGTCCTCCCTAGTTGAGATTAGATACTCTACTCCTCTCCATTGAGGACCTGAGTAAGCAGGATCCTGCCTTGATGGGGGCACACGTGGCGAAGCTAGGAGAGAAAGTAAGTTCTCTTCCTATGGGGGCATCTGCACATGGACACCTCCCATTTCCATGGTCGCCAGCCCCGTAAGGACCCTGTGTCTGACCTTCCCACTGTTTACTTCCAACATGGGGAGCTTCCTTGACCTCCTAGAGGCAGGAGGCCGGGAGGAGCACCATCCGAGGTCTCAGACTCTGGAATTAACTTGCAGCTCAAGAGAGCTTACTGACTGCATGTTGTTCGTGGGGACGTGCTTCACAGAGGGCGATGTAGTCCCGGGCCTCTGTCCCAGAACCTCCAGCGTGACCCCTAGGCTTAAAGTTGTTGTTGGTTTGGTTTTATTTCAATGGCTTTTGGGAGTGCAAGTGGTTTTTTGTTACATGGATGCATTCTACAGTGATGAATTCTGAGATTTTAGTGCACCTGTCACCTGAGCAGTGTACATTGTACCCGATATGTAGTCTTTTATTCCTCAAGCCCTTCCAACTTCCCTAACCCCCGAGTTTCCAAAGTCCATTATATCACTGTATGTCTTTGAGTCCTTATAGCTTAGCTTCCACTTGTGAGAACATGTGGTATTTGGTTTTCCATTCCTGAGTTACTTCATTTAGAATAATGGCCTCCGGCTCCATCCAAGTTGCTGCAAAATACATTATTTTATTCCTTTTTATGGTTGAATAGTATTCCATGGTGTATATCTACTACATTTGCTTTATCCACTCATTGCTTCTCTTAGATCTCAGACCTCAAACTAAAAATTCTAAAGATAACACTGGAAACACTCTTCTGGACATCCAG
>NW_016805750.1:3315342-3331628 GCF_001698545.2 Rhinopithecus bieti
AATCATAACTAAGACCATGCAACAAAAACAAAAATAAATAAATGGGATCTAATTAAACTAAAAAAACTTCTGCACAGCAAAAGAAATAATGGACAGAGTAAACAGACAACTCAGGCTGAAAGATAAAGGAGAAAGCAGGTGGCTTTTTCATTTGTCAAGGGTCTCAGAAGTCAGTCAGCCCAGTTGATTGACACTCAGTCCAGTCGATTCACCTCTGGCTGTCCACATTAACCAGTTTCCTAGGTCATTTCTAAATATTCACCACACTTTTCTACAGACTGGGTTTGCTGGGATCAAACCAGGGTGGACTAGGAAAGTTTGAGTCTTCACTCTCATCAGCTTCCTTCCTGACCCCACCCCCAAGTCACTTAAAATAAAGACAAGATCTAAGTAGAAAATGATGCACTTGCTATGAACACCCAGCTTCAAGAGAAGTGCCCTAAATGCCTCCGGTAGAGAAAACCTCAGTGCATCCTATGCTTGTTTCCATATGCAAATGAAGGCTTCACCAACTTCCACCCCTCTTTGCTGCCTGGCATATCGTGATTGGCAGGGTTGTGCTTCCTACCGTCCATATGCAAATACACCTCATATTCACTAACGCACAGTTTTAAGCCAACCCCACAGGTGGGAGGTCAGAAAAGCAAAGGGCTTCTTTTTTTTTTTTCTAGTTCTTGTCAGTTAATCAGCCAAGCTAGTTTATTTAATTTTATACACTAGCTCAAAGTCACAGCCAGTGTCTGAAAGGCCTGAGGGGTTTCTCAGAGGTTTCCTAATTTTGTGCAACCAGCTCTTGACTTTCGTCTGCACCAAGGTGGGCAGTCAAGATGAATGAGTGAGTAGAAATATGACACAGGAAGGCCCTGAATAGACTCAGTGGTCAGGAGACATTAATCTTGACGTGTGTGATCTACTTTCTCGGAGGAGCTAAAGTCACCCTTTCTGCCCACCACACCTCATTTATCTGGTTAATCTCCCATAACTTGGACCTTATGATTAGCCCTGTAAGTAAGCTCTGCTCTGGTGGGTCTTTGCCCCTCTGAGTTTCCAAAATGGCATAGATTTTTGAAATCTCTCCTCTGACCCATTCCTAGACATCAGCCTTCCCACCATCTGGGGCTGCCCCTCTCCTTTGTGACTTTGACCTTAAACAGCCCAGTCCTATAAATACCACCACTAAGGTCAATGCCAGGTGCAAAGAGCATGGTTTGGTGTGCAATCCCTCAGCACCTAGTTGGTGCCAGGCCCCGAGGGATGTGCTCTTGGGAGTGCAGAGAAGATTTATGCTCAGAGAAAGGAGACGTTCACTCTTTAACCCGGCGAGGCGTGTTCTGGAATTGAGGAATGTTCCTAGGAAGGATGGCAGGTGGAAGCTTACTGCTGGCTTGTGGAGGCGGAGGTGATTAAGCAGCCTTGCTTAGCGGACAGGCATTTGTCAGGCGGGAAAAACAAGGGTAGAGTGGAATCACAAGTCCGATGTGATGACAACTTTAGTGTGAGGGAAAGAGCATGCAGAAAGGCTGTTTGGTGATGTTAACCTGGGTCATTCCTCTCTCCTAACTGGGTAAGGCGCAAAGACACTAGCTGCTGTGTTTACCATTGTGCAGAAATTTCAGATGCACCATCTTATCATTGGTTCCAAGATTCTGGATGCCCTCAACCACACTAAGGATTTTAAAAAGGGTTAAGAGAATGGAGATGGGGAGAGAACCAGTTAGAAGAATTTCTCTGGAAAAAGTTGGATATGGGTCCTACATCCCTCCTCACAACCTCACCTCAAGACAGGATGGAAGTGCTTCAAAAGAGTTGCTTGGGGAAGTTGGTGTGTGCCCTGCAGCCAGGAGGTCACAGGTGCTGGTGGCTGCCTCCTCTTGGGAAACCTGGAGGTGGCTGATTTGTCAGCAGAACAAGAGAGAGACAGTTTCAGCAGCCTTGGGACAGCCTGCTCCCCAGAGTCCACAGGAATGCCTCCCACTGGCTGTGCAGGAGTTAATACCTTCTTGCAGGGCACAGCCACTCCCACAGGGAAACTCCCTGGGGATAGGCCCCTGGGAATTCAGGGGCTGAGGCCAGGGTGAAAGGCATTACCTACTTCTTGGACAAATTTTTCAAAGTGGAACCACAAAAGCAGCCCTCAAGAGCCTGTGTCACTTTGAACAATCTGCCAGCCAAGTGAGAATCTCACTAAACTCTCCAGTCTCCCCCTCCCGTGCTCCAACTGCCCAGGACCAAGAAATATTTGCTTGGAAGTGGGAAAAGAGGGGAGCATGACGGCAGGCTACCCTGACTTCCCCAGCAGCCCATCTGCCAGGGGGAGGTCCCAGCTGTGCAGGTGGAACTGGTAAATGGGAGAAGCCAAATTTGTAGAGAAAATTGGAAACTGACTACCACGTAAGACTAGCTTTTCAAACCACTCAGTTGGCACTTCTGTGAATTCAGACTATTGTAAGAATTTTCTGTTCTCGAGTGACTTGGAAAGTTATGGGGGCTCATCTAAGTTTGCAACCAGGAGATAAAGAAGAAAAAACCCAGCAAGCAGGCTTAGAGGACAGAAGGAAGGAAGCAAAGATCAAGTTGCATACCATGCCTCTGTTTGTTTCACACGCTGGGGACAGCACTTAGGCTTTGAAAGAGTGGGTCTCAAAGGCTGGGGGTTGCGGGGGTATGCACACTTTTCATGGGTGCCTGTATTAGTTTGTCTTCACCTTGCTGATAAAGGCATACCCAAGCCTGGATAATTTATAAAGAAAAAGAGGTTTGATGGACTCACAGTTCCACATGGCAGGGGAGGTCTCACAATCGTGACAGAAGGCAAAAACACATCTTACATGGTGGCAGACAAGAGGGAGTATGAGATCCAAGTGAAAAGGGAAACCCATTATAAAACCATCAGATCTCATGAGACTTATTCACTACCATGAGAACAGTATGGGGGAACCTGCTCCCATGATTCAATTATTTCCCACTGGGTCCCTCCCACAACACGTGGGAATCATGGGAGCTGCAATTCAAGATGAGATTTGGGTGGGGACACAGTCAAGCCATATCAGTGCCCCACACTTAATGTTTACAAAACCTAGAACACTCCAAGGTGCTAAAGACACATTTTATGTTATTGTAGAAAGTGAGATAAGTAAACTTCACTTCCAAACCCCCCTCTCTTGCATTTTAGGGCGAGCAATGGTAGAAACATATAGAAATGGAGAAGTCATTTTTCAACATTGTTATGCAGTTTTCTAAATTCTAATGACTGTATAATAGTCTACTTAACCAATCTCTGATGGATGGACATTAGGTTACTTCTAATTTTTCACCATTAGAAACAACGCTATGATGAATATTCTTGTGCATAAATCTTTGTGATTTCCTCTGATTATATCCTATGGTGAAAACAGCAAAAGTGGGACTACTGAACTAAAGGAGGGAAAAATTGTAAGGCTTTTGAACATGATACTGGTGTCCCCCAAACCTTGTACCAATTTATATTCTCATACTTTCACCTTAGCTCTAAGTTTCTACTCAATAGAAAAGAAATATTTTAAAGTCTTTTCTAACCCGATAAAAGATTACTGGAATGCAAAGGTTTTAATTTGTATTCCTTTGAAATCTAGTGAGAATAAATTTTCGGCCAGGCATGGTGGCTCATGCCTGTAAACCCAACACTTTGGGAGGCCGAGGCGGGCGGATCACTTGAGGTCAGGAGTTTGAGACCAACCTGGCCAACATGGCGAAACCCCATCTCTACTAAAAATACAAACATTAGCCAGGCATGGTGGCATGCACCTGTAATCTCAGCTACTCAGGAGGCTGAGTTGGGAGAATTGCTTGAACCTGGGAGGCAGAGGTTGCCATGAGACCAGATCAAGCCACTGCACTCTAGCCTGAGTGACAGAGTGAGCCTCCCTCTCAAAAAACAAACAAAAAAAAATTCTACATTAACCAATGTATTTCCTCTTTTACAACTTTCCTTTTTCGTTTCTTTGTTTTATTTTATTTTAATTGGAAAATAACTGTATTTAATTATGGGGTACAATGTGATATTTTGTTACATGTATGTACTGTAGAAAGATCAAATCAGCCTAAGTAATGTATATATCACCTGAAATATTTACGAATTTTTTCTGTGGTGACAACATTTAAAATTTTCTGTTTTAGTTATTTACAAGACATTGCTATTAACTATAGTCACCTTGCTGTGCAATTTGTCACCAGAACTTGTTCTTTCTACCTAGGTGAAACTTCAGAACCTTTGACCAAAGTCTTCCCTTCCCGTACCTTACACACCCCCATTCCCTGGCAACCACCATTCTACTCTCTACTTCTACAAGTTTGACCTATTTATTTATTTATTTATTTTTATTTTTATTTATTTATTTATTTTGAGATAGGATCTTACTCTGTCACCCAGGCTAGAGTGCAGTGGTGTGATCTTGGCTCACTGCAACCTCTGCCTCCCAGGTTCAAGTGATTACTCATGCCTCAGCCTCCTGAGTAGAGTTACAGGCATGTGCCACCATGCCCGGCTAATTATTGTATTTTTAGTAGAGATGGGGTTTCACCATGTTGGCCAGGTTGGTCTCGAACTCCTGACCCGCTCGCCTCAGCGTCCCAAAGTGCTGAGATTATAGGCATGAGCCATCGTGCCCAGCCAAGTTTGACTTTTTTAGATTCCACATATAAATGAGGTCATGCTGTATTTGTCTCTCTGTGCCTGGATTTTATCACTTAGTGTAAAGTCTTCTAGGTTCCTCCATGTCTCTTTTACAAGTCTTCATGTATTACCTTTCATTTGTATATATTTTCGTGTTCTTTATCTTCTTCATATTTGTTTATATGTTATTTACATTATAAAGGCATTGACTGCTTGCTTATTTGATGTAAATTTCAACTACAGTTAGCTGTTTACCTTTTAGTAGTGATTTTTGATACTTGGGTCTTTTAAATAGTATGTAGCAAAATCTATAAATCTTTTTCTATGAGGTTTATTCTACTAGGGCTTTGTAATAAGAGAAAAATGTCTATGTTATAATTTTAGGTTAAAAGACAAGGTAGGAAATTATATTTACAGTATAATTAGAGCTATATCACACACACAGCCCGACACACATGCACACACACATCCCAAATTAAAACCAAAATCTTAATAGCAAAATCAAGAAGTTTGTCAAAACTTAACAATGGCTTAGGTTGAGAATTGGCCATGTAGATATTTTTTCTTTTTATTCCTATTTTTCTATACATCTTCTGTCTTGTGTATGGAGACACAAATATGAGAAGTGAATCTTATTCCACAAACCCAAGTGTGCAAGAAATGTCATAATATTTTTATCAAATCAAGATAAATCTCATTTGAATTACCATCTAGCAGGACTGTCAGGAGATTTTAGCACACCTATTTTGTCTCTTATGTCCCTTTTTTAAAAAAATTAATTTTTTAAATTTAATATTTTGATTCCATAGATTACTGGGGAACAGGTGGTGTTTGGTTACATGAGTAAGTTCTTTAGTGGTGATTTGTGAGATTTTGGTGCACCCATCTCCCGAGCAATATACACTGTGCCCAGTTTGTAGTCTTTTATCCCTCCCCCTTCCCACTCTTTCCCTGTGAGTCCCCAAAGTCCACTGTGTCATTCTTATGCCTTTGGATCCTCATAGCATAGCTCCCACTTATGAGTGAGAACATACAATGTTTGGTTTTCCATTCCTGAGTTACTTCACTTAGAATAATAGTCTCTAGTCTCATCCAGGTCACTGTGAATGCAATTAATTCATTCCTTTTTAAGGCTGAGTAGTATTCCATCACATATATATATATTCTCATATATATATACACACATACATATACGAATTCATGTATGTATATATGGATATATGCATATATGTATATGTACAATATATGTACGAATATATATGCAATATATTGTATATATATTCAATACAATAGATATACAATATAATATACAACATACAACGTATATACAATAAAATATATGTGTATATATACACTATATATACACTATATACACACTATATATACACATACTTTTTTTATATTCCATCATATATATATATACACTACACACACACACACACACACACCCCTCAGTTTCTTTATCCATTCATTAATTGATGGGCATTTGGGCTGGTTCCACGTTTTGGCAATTGTAAGTTGAACACTTTAAAATCCCAAAGGTTGAGCCAATAGTCATTAAACAGGAGCTCATAGTCTTCAGCTGATCCTGGTCCCAGGCCCCGGTCCTCATCCAAACTCTTCAATCCATGAGGAAAGACATTCTTCTAATCCTGACCTGCCACAGGCACAGGAGCTTTCCCAAGACCCAGAGCTCAGGTACAGGTTCAGCCTGTGTGTGCCACACCGACATTCTGCTCTGAGGCCTCAGCCCCCTGTGGTCCTGCTTCTGGGCTGCAAAGTCCCAACCACCACTCCTTCCCATACATCCATCACACCCCTGCTTCTAACCTTCCCCACCCTCCACTTCAAAAGCATGTGTGTCTCTCCTCTCTCCCAAAGAACTCAGGCCTGGGGAAAACAAAAGTCAGGAAGGGAGGTTGCCTTTAGGAAAACCCCAACATGTCTACAGAAGGAATTTAAAGATATTGATTCAAGGTTTCAGTGAGACAGGAGGAGTAGGTATTAGCGCTGCATCATGACCACAGTTAATGTTAAAATATCATTATTTCAAAATTGCTAAAAGAGTTTTAACATTCTTGCCATAAAAAAAAGACAAATTGGCAAGCTGATGGATATGTTACTTGATTGGATCGTTCTATAATGTACATGTAGATCGAAACATCACATTGTACCCCATAAGTATACATGTTTATATTTAACTGTGAATTACATTTGTTTTAATTTTTTATCCATTTTTTCTTGTAGAGATGAGGTCTTGCCATGTTGCCCAGGCTGGTCTCAAACTCTCAGCCTCAAGTGATCCTCTCATCTTGGCCTCCCAAAGGGCGGGGATTACAGACATGAGCTACCATGTCCAGCCCAAAATTAATTTTTTTATATAAAATAAGGAATTTAAACATCCCTTTCCTTTAAATCAGGATTTGTGGTGTCCACTCATCTGACCTGTGTTCTCTTCCGTAACTGCCCTCTTAATACTCAAAGCTGCAGTCCTGCTTCCTAACATCTTGCTATGGCTTCAATGTGTCCCCCAACATTTATGGGTTAAAAACCAAATCCCCATTCCAACAGTGTTGAGAGGCGGGACCTTTAAGAGCCGCTCAGGTCTTGAGGGCTCTGCCTTCAAACCCAATGCTCGCTCTCTCCTCTGGGTGTCCTCAGATACTGTTGCCTGGCCTGGAATACTCCTCTTCCACAGAATTCTCTTTGCCTGACCACCTGCCATCCCCATCTCATGGCTCAGCAAAAAGCTACCTTCCCCTGGAAGCCTTCCCTGTCTCCTCATGCCTGGGAGCATGCCATTTAGAGTACTCTTCACCTGGTGTTACGTAGCCTGTTTCCTTATTTACGTCCTTCTCGAGACTAGAAGCTCCAAGAGGCAGGGCCATGTCTGCAGTGCAGTGGGCACTCAGTGAATGAAAAAGTGAACAGTGCTCCCTTGCTTTTGCTGTCCCGTCCCACTGCCAGCACGCTGGTCCCTGGGCAATGTTGGGAGTGTGGGAGCTCTGCTTTGTACAGCTCATTACTCCAGTCACTTAATGTGGGAGATTGCCATTAGCTGTTGACATACCTGACTCCCCCAGCTGATATGTGGACCACTTGAGGGATAGGATCATGTCTCATTTGTCTTTACTTTCTGAGTGCTTAGCTTAGTGCCTGGCACACAACACACACACATGAGATTTTTTTTTTTTTTAGTTCTTAAATCCAGTCCATTTCTTTGGGGTCTGCTGTGGAAGATGAAAACGGAAGTTGGCAGTTGGAATGGATGTCTAGACAGGAAACCTGGGAGATGGCAACTGCTGTCCTGGGATGGGAACAGGGTCCGGGGAAGGATCAGGGGCTCATACCTTCCAGATTTCAGCTCTTACCTCTCCCTCAGGGCTCAATCTCTGACCTACAGACCTGCTCCTAGGAAGGGCTCTGCCAGTTATTCCTTTTGCTTTCCTCTTGCACTTCCCACAACCAAACCATGAAATAACAGGACCTGAACTCTGCCAGACAAGCAGACATCTCCTACCCAACTGGAGAGCGGAAACCTGAATATTGCTCGTGGCCTCACTTGGAATGTCTGCTCCACAGCCTGCCTCTCCCAATACATACACATGCACACACACATGCATATGCACACACGCATACACACATGTACACACATGCATACATATGACACACACATACATACATGCCTGCATGCACACACACATACACTTGCATACATATTCATACACACATACACACACGCAAGCATGAACACACACATGCACACACACAGGTGCATGCACATGTTCACCTACACACATCACTCGTATTTACTTGCTCTTCATCCTTTAGTCTAACACAAATTACTCCAAGAGCCTTCCCTGAACTACAATTTCATCAGCCCTTCTGCTGATGTATGAACCCTCAGTGCACTGGGTAGTTTCTTATTTAGTGCTACGTCTCCCACTAGGTACAAACTCCTGAGCGCAGAGGGTGGCTGTCATGGTCCCTGCCTTGCCCCTGGTGCCTGGCATGGCATCTGGCACCCATCAGCAATGTAATGGATACCACTGAGTGTGGAATCCCTCCACGACCATCACAAGTAGGAAGTCCCCAGCGGTTTTGAGTTAACTCTCAGCTCACCAAAGCCAGTGGCCACCATCCCTACTGTCTGAAGTTTCAAGCCAAGCTCCTCAAGTGAGGCTGAATCAAAAGATGTTCTCTGCTTTGTCACCTCTCAGGCTGAAAAAACTTGAGAGGTCAAGGATTGAGGAAAAAAAGGAGGAGAGGTGGAGTTAAGCAGTTTGAGCTCTTTACAAACAAGATGCAAGCAAACCAAGCCCAGGCCCCAGGCAAAAAATAAACATAACATGTTCTATAAATCACAATTATAAAATATTCATCTGTCCTGCTTAAAACACAATCCTGCATAAGCCATTCTGAAATATGTAAAATGTTACAGTACTATTGGGAAAATGTGTGATCTCAGATTTAAGAAGAACCATTGAACCCAGTACACCCCACTTGCCTTTATCTTTTGGGATTTCCAGAGCCAGAGGCTCCAGTAACCCTCATTCCCCCTCATGCCCATATCCTGCAAATCTGTGCCACTCTTGATAGACTGTGGGCCCAGTACTTGCCTCAGCTGCAGTAGATAGAGATTTGCCATCAACAGCAGTTAGGAGATAAAATGGGTACAGTAGTCTCAGACATCGGAACCACAGAGAGTTAAAGGTTCAGAAAAGACTATGATAATAAATGTGATAGAAAGTTCAGACAATCCCATTACTGGGCATATGCCCAAAGGAAAATAAATCATTCTATGAAAAAGACACCTACAGCACTCATATGTTCATCACAGCACTACCCACAAAAGCAAAGACATGGTATCAACTCAGTGCCCATCAACAGTGAACTGGATAAAGAAAAGGTGGTCCATATACATCATGGAATATGATGCAGTCATAAAAAAGAGTGAAATCATGTTTTCTGCAGCAACATAGATGCAGCTGGAGGCCATTATCCTAAGTGAATTAAAGCAGGAACAGAAAACAGAGTGTCACATGTTCTCAATTATAAGTGGGAGCTGAGCCTTGGATACACATGGACATAAACATGGGAGCAATAGATACTGGGAACTCCAAAAGAGGGGAAGGCAGGGAGGAGGGCAAAGGCTGAAAAACTTCCTGTTGGATCCCATGCTCACTACCTGGGTGACGGGATCAATCATATTCCAAACCTCAGCATCACGCAATGTACTCTTGTAATAAACCTGCACATGGACCCTTAAATCTAAAATAAAAATTAAAAGAAAAATAAAGAAAGTTCAGGTCTCATATAGATCTTAACTGAAACCTAATAATAACATTTGAATATGAGGAGGAAGAAAGCAAAAGAGATAATTATTTTGCCTTAAAACATGTGCCAGCAAACTTTTGTAAGGGGACAATTAGTGAACATTTCAGACTGTGGCCACGTGGCCTTTACCAAAACTCACCTCTGCCACTATAGCATGAAAGTGGTCATCAACAGTGTGTAAACAAATGACTGTGGCAGAGTTCCAATACAAGCTTACTTATGAAAGTAGACAGCGGGCCAGATTTGGCCCACAACCCATAATTTGCTAACCTCTGTCTTACAGTAATGGAATGGAATAAAATGGAACAGAATAGAATAGAATAGAATAGAATAGAATAGAATAGAATAGTTGTGTACTCTTCCCAAATCAACAAAAGTTTAACAACAGTCTAAGAATTGCATGTCTATATACACATTTATTGACAAAATGATTCTGAGTTTCATTTGAAGAGCAAAATAGGAGTAAATAAATTTTGTAAGGAGTTAGGAAAGACTTGTAGTAATAGATACTAAAATGCATTATAAAGCCATAGCACTTAAAACAACGTGGTATTGACTAAAAGAATGGACAGATCAATGGATAAGAATTGATATCCCAGAAACATTCCCTAGTGTATACAAACATTTCATTTATGATAAAATCAGCATCTCATCAAAAGAAAAAGATAGATTGTTCAATTGATAATTACTAATTAGGAAAAAACCATTCAAGTCATATCTATCTATCTTATTCTATGGCAAACCAATTTTAGATTAAGCAGTTAAATTTCAAAAGTTACTGAAAATACAACAACAATCAGGATAGGAAAGAATTTTCAAAGCATAAAATTAGGGTAACATACAGGAAGTGAATAAAACTAACTTCTTCATCTAAAACACATCACTGTCATAAACAATAACAACAAAAAACAAATGAACAGGGATTTTAAAACACTATAGATAAGGAATTTTCTTTCTATTTTTAAAACTACTTAGAAATCAATTTAAGAAAAAACCTATTTACCTGAAAACAAAATCAATTAGTGATCCTTTCTAAGTTGTGGTAATACTAGCAATCTTTATTTTTATGCTTTTCTGTATTTGTTTATATTTTGCAATGCAGGTGTATTACTTTAAGCAGAATAAAGACCAACAATGTTTTAAAGCAAACATTTACCGTAATAGGAGTGGGCTGGGGGAAGAGGTTGTGAAAAACATGAAATTCTAAAGAATATTAGTGCAAATGGGTAATAAATACATACAAATGGGCATAGTCAGAACTAATTAAAGAAATGACAATGAAACACCAATTTTAATGTATAAAATGGCAGAATTTTACAAAAGCATATAAAATTCTCTGTGGGGAACATATAAAGAAATTGTATTATCATACATGCTTGTCATCAAGTAAATGGATAAAACACTTCTAGAAGGCAATTTGGCTACATATATATATATATATATATATATATATATATATATATAACCTTAAATATGTATTTACCCTTTAGTCTAGTCCCGCTTCTAAAACTTAGTCCTTAAAAGTGAATTAGGCAGGTGCACATAATTTATGTACAAGAGGGGGATGGGGGATAACACAGAAGGATAGGTGTGATATGAGTGCCCTCCTGCATTGGCACATTCTGGCTTTGATATAAAGTAGTACCCAAGGCTGGGTAACACATAAAGAAGAGGTTTATTCTGGCTCACAATTCTGCAGACTGTATGGAGGCATGGCAAACAGCATTTGCCACTGGTGAGAACTCAGGAAGCCTAAAATCATGGTGGAAGGCAAAGGGGGAGAAGGCATGTCACATCCAAGAGTGAGAGCAAGAAGCAGGAAGTCCAAGACTCTTTTAAATGATCAGTTCTTGCATAAACTACCAGAGTGAGAACTCACTCATTACCATGGGGATGGCACTGAGGCATTCATGACGGTTCCATCTCTGTGACACAATCACCTCCACCAGGCCCCACCTCCAGCACTGGGGATTACATTTCAAAATGAGATTTGGAGGAGACACACATCCAAACCATATTATTATGCCTTTGGCCCGCCAATTGGCATGCCTTTCTTGCATTGCAAAATACAATCATCTCTTCCTAACAGTCCCCCAAAGTCTTAACTTTTTCTAGTGTTAAGTCCAAAGTCCTAAGTCTCATCTGAGACTCAAGTCAAGTTCCATCCACCTGTGAGCCTGTGAAATCAAAGACAAGTTATTTAGTTCCAAGACACAAAGGTGGCATGGGCATTGGGGAAATTCCCATTCCAAAAGGGAGAAATAGGTCAAAAGAAAGAGGCAATAGACGGCATGCAAATCTAAAATCCACCAGGGCAGACTTTAAATTTTAAAGCTCCAACATAATCTCCTTTGATTCCATGTCCTGCATCTTGGTGCTAGAGGTGGGCCCCCAGGCCTTGAGCAGCTCCACCTTTGTGGCTTTGCAGAGTGGAGCCCACATGGATGCTCTCACAGGTTAGAGTTGAGTGTCTGTAGATTTTCCATGCTGATATTGCAAACTGCTGGTGGTTTTACCATTCTCGGGTCTGGAGACTTCCTTCCCACAGCTCCACTCAGCAGTGCCCTGGTAAGGACTCTAACCCTACATTTCCCCTCCTACTGCAGCAGATGCTTTCTGTGTGGCCTAAGACTCTGAAGCAGGCCTCTGTCTGTGTGGACACCCAGGCTTTCCAATATACCCTCTGAAATCTGGGTGAAAGCTGCCAAGCCTCCTTCACTTTTGCATTCTGTATGCCTGCAGGCTTAACATCACATGGAAGCAGGCAAGGATTGTTCCCTCCAAAGCTGTGTCCTAAGCTGTATCTGCAGCCCTTTGAGCCAAAGCTGGAGCTGGAGCAGCCAGGGAGCAGTATCCTGAGGCTGCACAGGGACAGCAGGGCCCCAGGCCTGGCCCTGAAAGCATTCTTTCCTCCTAGACCTCTGAGCCTGTGATGGGAGGGCCTGTCTTTAAGATTTCTGAAACGCTTTTGAGGCCTTTCCCCATGGTCTTGAATATTAGAACCTAGCTCTCTTTTAGTCATGCAAATGTCTAAGTTGTTGCTCTTGTAGTCTACTTGGATTTCTCTCCTGAAAATGCTCTATCCTTCTCTACGACATGGCTAGGGAGCAAATTTTAAAATTTTTATGCTCTGCTTCCCTTTCAAGTACAAGTTCCAACTTTAAGTCATCCCTTTGCTCCTATATCTGTTCATAGGTTGTTGGAAGCAGCCACGCCACATCTTGAATGCTTTGGTGCTTAGAAATTTCTTCCACTAGATACCCTAGGTCATCACTCTTAAGTGCAAACTTCCACAATGACCTAGGATGTGATCATGACGCAACCAAGCTCATTGCTAAGGTGTAACAAGAATGACCTTTGCTCCAGTTCCCAGTAAGGTTCTCATTTTCATCAGAGACCTTTCCAGCCTGACCTTCATTGTCCATATTTCTAGTGGCATTTTGATCACAGCCACTTAACAAGTCTCTAGGAAGTTTCAAACTTTCCCTCATCTTCCTGTCTTCTTTGGAGGCCTTCAAACTCTTTCAACCTTGTATTAGTCTGTTTTCATGCTGCTGATAAAGACATAACTGAGACTGGGCAATTTAAAAAAAAAGAAACAGGTTTAATGGACTTATAATTCTACATGACTGGGGAGGCCTCACAATCATAGAGGAAGGCAAGGAGGAACAAATCACATCTTACATGGATGACGGCAGGCAAAGAGAGAGCTTGTGCAGGGAAACTCTGCTTTTTAAAACTATCAGATCTGGTGAGACTTATTCACTACCACAAGAACAGCATGGGAAATACCTGCTCCCATGATTCAATTACCTCCCACTTGGTCCTTCCCACAACATGTGGGAATTCAAGATGAGACTTGGGTGAGGACACAGCCAAACTATATCATTCTGCCCCTGGCCTCTCCCAAATCTCATGTCCTCACATTTCAAAACCAATCATACCTTCTCAACAGTCCCCCAACGTCTTAATTTGTTTCAGCATTAACTCAAATGTCCAAAGTCCAAAGTCTCATCTGAAACAAGGCAAGTCCCTTCTGCCTATGAGCCTGTAAAATCCAAAGCAAGTTAGTTACTTCCTAGATACAATGGGGGTACCAGCATTGGGCAAATATAGCCATTCCATATGGGAGAAATTGGCCAAAACCAAGGGGCTACAGGCCCCATGCAAGTCAGAAATCCAGTGGGACAGTCAAATCTTAAAGCTCCAAAATGATCTCCTCTGACGCCATATCTCACATCAAGGTCATGCTGATGCAAAAGGTGAGTACTCATGCTCTTGAACAGCTCCTCCTCTGTGGCTTTGCAGTGCACAGCCTCCCTCCTGGCTGCTTTCATGGACTGACATTGAGTGTGTGTGGCTTTTCCAGGTGCATGGTGCAAGCTGTCAGTGGATCTACCATTCTGGGGTCTGGAGGAGGGTAGCCCCTTTCTCACAGGTCCACTAGGTGGTGCCCAAGTAGAGACTCTGTGTGGGGGTTCTGACCCCATATTTCCCTTCTGCACAGCCCTAGCAGAGATTCTTTATGAGGGTCCTGCCCCTGCAGCAAACTTCTGCCTGGACATCCAGGCATTTCTATACACCCTTTGAAATCTAGGTGGAGGTTCCCAAACCTCAATTCTTGACTTTTGTGCACCTGTAGTCTCAACACCACATGGAAACTCCCAAGGTTTGGGGTTTTCACCCTCTGAAGCCATGGCCCGAGCGGTAGCTTGACCCCTTTCTGTCATAGCTGAACAGCTTGGATACAAGGCACCAAGTCCCCAGACTGCACACAGCAGGGTGCTCCTAGGCCTGGTCCACAATACCATTTTTCCCTCCTAAATCTGTGATGGGAGGTGCCACTGCAAAGGTCTCTGACATGCTTTGGAAATATTTTTCCCATTGACTTGGTGATTAACAGTGGGCTCCTTGTTACTTATGCAAATTTCTGCAGCTGGCTTGAATTTCTCTCAGAAAATGGGATTTGCACTGTCAGCTTGCAAATTTTCCAAACTTTCATGCTCTGCTTCCCTTATGAAACTGTACTCCTTTAACAGCACTCCAGTCACTTCTTGAATGCTATGCTGCTTAGAAATTTCTTCTGCCAGATACCCTAAATCATCTCTCTCAAGTTCAAAGTTCCACAGATCTCTAGGGCAGGGCCAAAATGCTGCCAGTCTCTTTGCTAAAACATAACAAGAGTCATCTTTGCTCCAGTTCCCAGCAAGTTCCTCATCTCCATCTGAGATTACCTCAGCCTGGATTTCATTGTCCATATTATTATCACCATTTTGGATTTCTTCTGCACCCTCCAAACTGTTTCAACCTCTGCTTGTTACATAGTTCCAAAGTCATGTCCATATTTTCGGGTATCCTTTCAGCAGTGCCCCACTCCCAGCACCAATTTACTGTATTAGTCAATTTTCATGCTGCTGTTAAAGACATACTTGAGACTGGGCAATTTACAAAAGAAAGAGGTTTAATAGACTTACAGTTCCAAGTGGCTGGTGAAGCCTCACAATTATGGCTGAAGGCAAGGAGAAACAAGTCACGTCTTACATGGATGGCAGCAGGTAGAGAAAGCTTGTGCAGGGAAACTGTCCCTTATAGAACCATCAGATCTCCTGAGACTTATTCACTATCACAAGAACAGCACAGGAAAGATCTGCCCCCATAATTCAATTACTTGCCACTGGGTCCTCCCACAACACAGGGGAATTCAGGACAATGTTTGGGTGGGGACACAGCCAAACCATATCAAACTTCTTCCCATTACCACATTTTCAGGTATCTTTATAGAAACACATCACTCCTTGGTAACAATTTTCTGTATTAGTCCATTTGCATGGCTATAAAGGAATACCCAAGGCTGGGTAATTTATAAAGAAAACAGGTTTATTTTGAATCACAATTCTGCAGGCTGCACAAGCATGGTACTAGCATCTGCTCCTGGTGAGGCTTCAGGAATCATCCAATTGTGGTGGAAGGTGAAAGGGGAGCAGGTACATCACAAGGCAGCAGTCAGAGCAAGAGAGAGAGGTGGGGAGGTTCCAGATTATTTTTAAAAATCAGGTCTCATGTGAACTACCAGAGCAAGAACTCATTCATGACCATGGGAGGGCACCAAGCCATTCATGAGGGAATCCATCCCCCGACCCAAACACTCCCACCAGGCCCCATCTGCAACACTGGCGGTCACAACATTTCTTTTCTTTCTTATTTCTTTTTTGTTAGCTTTTTTTCTTTTTCTTTCTTTCTTTTTTATTTCTTTTCCTTTTCTTTTTTTTTTTTTTTTTTTTTTTTTTTTTTTTTTTTT